>NC_081182.1:13908496-14208496 GCF_029867415.1 Vicia villosa
CAGGAGAAATTATCAACATTCCAATACCAGTTCCCTCTCTATGCGTTGAACCGTCGAAATATAACTTCCAAGGTTTCAAATCTACACAATGCTGATGATTCTCAACCACCGCATGGTCGACAATGAAGTCTGACACAATCTGACCTTTCATTGCCTTGAGAGGCTGAAATATTAATGAATATTCAGTAAGGGCTAAAGCCCATTTGCCAATTCGACTATGTAGTATTGGCTTAGATAACATATGTTTAATAACATCATAATGAGATGAAACGTAAACATCAACTGGCTTTATATAATACTTGAGTTTGATACAGGAGAAATACAAACAAAGGCAGAGTTTTTCTATATCAGTATATCTAGTCTCTGCATCATTGAGTACTCTACTTAAATAATAAATGGCTCTTTCGATGCCATTCTCATCCTCCTGGGCAAGCATGCTGCCTATTGTTTTATCTGATGCTGAAATATATAGGCGCATGTGCTTCTTCCCGTTTGGGGGAGATAGAATTGGTGGACAAGTCAAGTATTGCTTTATCTGATCGAAAGCTTCTTGATGTTCAGCACGCCATTCGAATTTTCCTTGCTTAAGCCGAAGTAGAGGTGAGAAAGCTTGCGTGCGTCCACTTAAGTTAGAGATAAATCTTCTTAAGAAATTTATCTTACCCAACAATGATTG
Organism: Vicia villosa; assembly: GCF_029867415.1. Taxonomy (NCBI): domain Eukaryota; kingdom Viridiplantae; phylum Streptophyta; class Magnoliopsida; order Fabales; family Fabaceae; genus Vicia; species Vicia villosa. The sequence continues at coordinate 13,909,173 of NC_081182.1, forward strand.
TAATTCTTTCTTCGTGGAGGGAGACTTGGTCTCCATAATGGCTTTTGTCTTGTTTTGGTTGATTTCTATCCCTTTTTTGTGGACTACGAAACCCAAGAAATCGCCTGCCTGCACAAAGAAAGCACATTTAAGGGGGTTCATCTTCAAGCCATATTTCCTCATTCTTTCGAATGATTGGCTCAGATGATCGAGATGACTCATACCCGAGGTAGATTTTACCACAATGTCATCTATATACACTTGCATGAATGTTTCTATGAAGTCGTGAAATATAGAATTCATTGCTCTTTGATAAGTTGCCCCTGCGTTTTTTAGACCAAAAGGCATCACAACCCATTCGTAAGTGCCTATTGCTCCTGGGCAACGAAATGCTGTCTTGGATACATCATCTTCTGCTATAAAATTTTGATTGTATCCCGAATATCCATCCAACATGCTCAAATACTCAAAACCTGCGGCCGCGTCTACTAGCATTTCTGCTATAGGCATGGGATACTCGTCTTTCGGAGTAGCTGCATTAAGGTCGCGAAAGTCTATGCATACTCTTAATGAGCCATTCTTTTTAATTACAGGTACTATATTAGCAATCCACTCAACATACCTTGTAGTTCGGATAAATTTGCACCGTAAGAGTCTTTCGACCTCTGCTTTAATCTTCGAGTGAATCTCTGGCGCGAATCTTCTGGGAGTTTGTTTTATTGGCTTCTTCCCTTCTTTTATTGGTAATTTCAATTCGACTAAGTCTCTTTCGAGACCAGGCATCTCATCATAATCCCAAGCAAAACAATCTCTATTGTCTTTCAACATTTTGATGACCGTTGCTTTCAATTCTGGTTCTAGTTTCGCGCTGATATATGTTATTCTCTTTTGATCATTGTCTCCAAGATTGACTTCTTCAAGTGGATCTTGGGCCAACATCTTTATGTTCGACGCCATCGGGTCTTTTTCAAACCCCAACGGTTCTTCGTCGTATATTGCATCTAACCTTTGACTTGGTTCTTCTCCTATGATCTCTTCAACTGGACCCGTATCTTCAGGGAGTTCGAAACTCGTACGTATTTCCAATTCTGATATTCCCTCTTTGGTTAGGACTGTATCTATCTTTGTATTTGATAGTTCGGCTTCGAGAGCCGTTTTTCTTTTATTCTCGGCCACATAGGCCGAAATCTTTTCGAAGAACGCAGACTCAGACATGATTAATGTCATCGTCCCAGCCCGTTGGCCGTACTACTGGATAATTCTCCGATGGTGCTGGATCTGGTGGACCATCCATGATCTCCCTATCCCATTGGAATCCATTTGGGTGTAAAGTCAAATAGTACATTGCATTTTTGTTTGGGGTATACATCTCTTCAGCAGCATGACAAGGGCCTATGTTTGCCAAGTTCCTGTCGAAGTTGTTTTTGTTCACCTGGTTGACCTCAGCCATCTAATAACTCTGATCACCTTCGATATTCTCTACTATACCATCTTCTCTCCAAATTGTCACCCTCTGATGCATGGTTGAGGGTACAGCTGCTACTCCATGAATCCATTCCCTACCAAGCAAAAGGTTGTAGTTTGCTTTTGCTGGTATAACCATGAACATGGTTGGCCTGGTAACTGAGCCTACTGTCAAATTGACTTGAACAACTCCCAGAGTTTGTCCTATTTTGCCTTCGTAGTTAGATAAAACCATGTTATGTGGCCTTATATCCGTATCGAACATACCAATTCTTTTTAGCATGTATTGAGGCATTAGGTTCACTGCTGCTCCCCCATCAACTAGGACTTTATTTATGCCCACGTTCTCAATCTTAGCCCTGATATAGAGTGGCTTCAAATGATTTCGCATACCCTCATCAGGCCTTTCGAAGAAAGCATTCTGTTCTTCTACTGCACCGTTATTCAGCACATAGTAACACACGGGTCTGTGTTTTGCCATTTCTTCGATATCAGCCTCTTCACAGTCTTCTACTTCAGTTTCCTGATTAAACTCGTGAGGGAGTACCGAGACAACATTGCAATTCAAGTTTATAGATGACACTCCATCAGAGTCAAAATCATTTGTCATTCTATCCTCTTCTTTCCAAGAATTTGAACGCATCTTGTCTTCTTCATCCAAGAGTTTTTCAGCTTCGAATAGTCTGCGTTCCACCGGAGGTTTGTTCGACTTTGCCCCCTGGTATGGGACTTGGTTGCTACTAGAGTCTCCAGCTTCTCTTGGCCTGTATTCCTTCTGAGCCTTTTTTATTCTCTGATGCCTTCTCCACTGGGACCGAGACATAGGATTTTTTCCTTTATAATTCTCCAACCGATACACCTCTCGATTTGATCTTTGAAATTGTTTCCTATATGCCATTGCAGTTCTACCACCTTGGTCCCAACTTCGCCATTTGTTGGTTCTTGCATTAGCTTGTACCCACCTATCCCTGGGTGCATTTGCAGGGACTTTGAACGTCACCCTTCGAGTCCTAGGATGTGGGCTATCAGGCCTCTTTGTTGGAGTCTGTCATACCCCAAAATTTGCCCATACCATTTTTTCTATTCAAATCCAAAACAAAGTATAAAGTTCAATAACACCTCCATACAACAAAAATCGGGCGAGTTATGAGTGGCATAAGTTGATTGATTTTGAAAAATTCATGAAGACCGAAATGTGTAAACTTAGAAATTTGAACAATTGGGCCTAAAGTTTAATATATGTCCTCATATGGGCCCTCTAAGTGGATTCATAATTTATCATGATTTTATTTTCTTATTTATTAATTTATTTTTGATTTTTATTCAAAAAATCTAAGATAAATTAGATAATATATGAAATAAACTAATGACAATACATTGGGCTTAGTTTTTTGGCTGCATTGGAGGTCCAAGTCATGCTGCAAACCGTGTGAAACACATTTTCTAACAAATCTTGTTCAAAAATTAGCAAGCTTCATGAGATTGGCATATCAAATCTTTCCATGATAAATCTCCAAGATTCACTCACAAATGCAAACCCTAATTCATTCTCCATATATAAGAAAGGGTGATAAAAGGCTGAAGAGGATTCGGGGTAGCAAACCCCATCCATAGAAAAAAAATTTCGCAGACAAATCCACATGAAGAGGTCTTGAAGTTTCAAGAAAAAGTGAGAAATCAAAATCAAAGTTCCAGGCCAATTCAAGTGATTCCAAGGATCCAATCAGTCTTCGACTCTCTCTGAATCTATCCCAACCGATATCAAGGTTCAAGGCGTTCATAATCATCACCTTTCACACCCACGGTTTGCCCTTTTGATTTTCGATCAAATTCATACGTACATACATATTTAATTAATTTTGAATATATATTTGTGTTCATGGATGTGTTTCGATGAGTTTTGGGTAATTTAATTGCTTCTTAAGGGCCGGTACGAGAATCTACCATTATTAGGTTTTTAGAGCTCCAAATTGGGGGTTCATTGTAGAAGGAAAATTGAACCAAATTAATGGTACCATGATGATCAGAGGATGATTTAGAGTTGAACCCTAGCCTTGTATTGGATTTATTGTTGTTGTTTTATATTTTTAAGATTGCAGGCTCTATGACAACAAAAGAAAAGCGTTGCCAAAAAGTTCAGTTGCTGTTGACAATTCTCACGAAGGAGAAGAAGGAGCTACGCGCGGTTCCTATTTGAATTCGCTACTGTACTTAATTTTTAATATATTACTTTCCATTTGATTTGTTTGCAGCGTAAGAAAGTGTCCTAGCGGTGAAGAAGTGTGGCCTAAGGTCTTGGCGTGCAAGGGCATGGGTTCGATCCCTGCCTCTTGCATAATTTTTGAAACGTTTCTTTGAGTAAATGTGCAGATGGATCCAATGTACGCGTCCTCGTCAACTACACGATGCACCCTCGCGCTACCAGCCCTCAGATCAAGGCTAAGCAAGATCCAACGCACCAGAGCTTGAGGACATACCATGGACTCTCAAGACGCCCCCACACTGGATCATAAGCTGAGTTTCTTTATTTTTTTTACTTTTACTTTATTATTTATTTATTCCATTTGACAAATTCTTTTTTTTAAGTTTTTTTTTTATAAAATTCCCTTTGAATCTTCCTTTTTATAAAATCATTAGTAATATGTTTTATTTTAATTATGAAAAATAAATTTAGTTGACTCAAATAATTAAATGTTTAATGGTTTAATTATTTAATTATCAAGATTTTTATAAATTGATAAAATATATATTAAGGTCATATATTTAATCGAAACTTTATTTTCACCAATTTAATTAATTGGGTTGAAAACCAACAATTAATTTAACCTTATTCTATTAATTATGGCTAACTTGTGCCCTAATCAGGGTTTACGAGATCATGCCTACACTGAAAAAATATTTCTTTGTGTGTTTGTCTCAGGGTTTTCAGGGTTAGCAACAGGGTTTCCTCCGACTCCGAAGCTAAGTCTCGATCTAATCCTTATCTTAATATTTTTATTTGTTTTATTTATTTTAGGGTTTGCCTTTAATATAATGAACTCCGCCTACACTCACGCCTTTCTTTTGTCTGCCTTTGTTCTGCCCATTTTTCAGGGTTAACCCCGAGGCTACTCCCGACTGCCAATCATATCAGATCAAAACAAGCTAAGTATCTTTGTCTATTATTTTAAAATCTATTTATTCTTTACTTTAGGATTAATCCCGTTTGCCTCTGAACCTGATAATGCACTCACCCTATTTTTGTTTGCCATTTTTCCCACCTTTTCAGGGTTTGTCGAATGCCAAAGCTACGTCATTGGTAACCCTAAATCTTTTCTTTTATTATTACTTATGTCAAACCCTATTAAGGGATCCGCTGGTTTCATTTTCCCCTTCCCCATATTGCTGTTATTACTGCTTTATATTAAATTGCGTTAAACTGCGTGGTTAGTAATTTAGGGAGTGCAAATTTGAACTGGATTAGAATCACTTAATTACAAGATAAGTTTTCTGAATATTGACCATGTGATTGTTGCACACACGCACTCTTTGGGGTAACCTCTCTGTTGCCTTGTTGCCTGTTGCCTTGTTGCCAGTTGCCTTGTTGCCTGTTGCCTTTGTGTTTTTTTGCAGAACAAGCCATGTCCCTCGAATACGAGGATACCTCAGCCATGCTGCCTCGATAAATAAAGGTCATGCGACCCTAATGATGCTGCCTTCGATACACTACATGACCTCGACCCTCGGAAGTTGCCTACGGAAAAGGCTGAGGTATCCTCTGGTTGCCTACGAATAAGGCTTGTTCTGGTCTTTCCCTTAGACTACCTGCCCCCCCTATGGCATGGGTCAGTCTTTGGCGAACGACAACGCGATGACCCTTCAATCTCCAAATGAAAGGCTTCCTGCCCTCTTATGGCAAGGACTGACCCTTTCATTCTGAAAGGCTAAAAAGAGACCTATCATCTGAGTTTAAGGTAATTGCCCCTAATTGCCTTGCCATGCTCTATTTTCTATATTCTTTCTCAAAATTCTTCAAAAAACTGGCTACGCTCATTTACGAGCTAAAGTCCATTTTTTCCTCTTTCATCTACATTTTCTGAAAACGAGCAAGCAAAGCAATTAAGAGCCCATGGAAAACCATGGATGCAAAGGGTGCCTTACACCTTCCCTTTGCATAAATTACCCCCCGAACTTAGATTTCTTTAAAAGGTTTTTTTCTGTTTCTTTTAGCCTTTCTGAATTTGTTTGGATAAAATAAAAGTCGGTGGCGACTCTTGCTTAACCGCGACATTTCGATCGATAAAAAGTCAGTTCACCGTATTACAGAACTGGCGACTCTGCTGGGGACATATTTCGATAAAAAAGGGGTTACCTTAAAAGTTTAGGATTCACTTTAAATGTTTTCTATTGTTTGCTTTGTTTGTTTTATTTTTCAGGGGCGTTTTGGGAATTAACTGAAGGACGAATCCTATACCCGGATTCAGGAACACTTAAGATTAGGAGTGGCATAGTCATGGCGACCTCTTTCACATATGTGGGAGATGAGTCTATATGAAGTTCACACTTGAGTTAGGACTCCATAGCATATGCACACCTTTCTCATATGAGGGAGGTCTATGTATGTGTCTGTGGGTACGCCGGAGCTCAAGGACCTTTAGTTACCCTTAACCCATACTGGCCTTTAGGAACGTAGTGGGGGGACTACTCTTGACAAATGTTGAGAACTAGTCGCTACCCGATGCTACAATTCAGATAGGTTCTTTCTCAAAGTATCATTGCATGGTGCGAATGCATCATGTCCGAGGGTGCTTTAGAAGGGCTGACAATTCTGGATAACTTGTAGAACCCGTTGCTGAAATCTCCTTATCCATAGAAATACCCTTGGGAAGGACACCTGATCAGACTCCATGCAAGCCTTAAGCCAAAAATTGTATGACTTGTGTGACTTGCGTGACTTGTGCGACTTATTTGTGTTTACTACTAACCTTCGTTTCCTCGCAGGTTTTGTTGAAAGGACTTGTTTTGTCCTTACCATCTCACACTATGCCAAATGAACTTCATTCGCATAACATCATGACATCATGACATCATAAGCATAACATGATTTAACTAACCCTTTCAAGGATCTTAGGAATTTAGGGCGCACAATTTCAGGTGCCTTTGTCAAAGACTGAATTCCTATAAAGGGGCAAGAGGATTTATTTTCCTCTAGCCACATACCTTCCAATTCAAAGACACAATACTTATCTAGGGGCAAGAGGATTTACTTTCCTCTAGCCATATACTTTCAAATTCAGAAGGATCTCGAATCAGAGGCGATGACCCACTCGATATGGTGAGCTTGATTCTCAAAGAAAGATGTTCCATGACGAAAGTCGGAGTTCTTCAGGCAAAGACGCAACCAAATCATTTTCTAAAGTTGCTAACTAAATTCCTAAAGATCCTTGAAAATATTGCATTTGCATTCATAACATCGCATAATAGGTTTCTTACAATAGGTCTCTCATCCTCCCTCGCTGTTTATTTCAGCATCATGGACCTTGAACAATCTGTCAAAAATCTCCAAGCTCAGAACAACCAATTCCAAGAGATGATCTTTAACTTGGCCAAGGGGCAAGAAGAACTAAAGGCACTTCTGATCGAGAAGGAGAAGGATCAACGTAGGCAACAAGATGGTCAAGGTAAATGGAAATCCAAACCCAAGCGATCATTCACTCCGTTGCACATGCCGATGTATCAAGTTCTGCAACAACTGCTCAACCAGAACTTGATAACCTTATTACCTTCATATTCAATCCCTAAAAATCCTGCTCCTAGGTATAAGTACCATGCGAGATGTGCTTATCATTCAAATAGTCCTGGCCATGACACAGAGGATTGTGGACCATTGAAGCATAAGATCCAAGACTTAATTGACGACAAGATCATTGACTTCAATTCAATTAAGGGGCCTTACATGGCTAATACTATGCGTAACCAACAAGTTGGGGGAGCTCTGATCTCCACATCAGCATCACAACCACAACGTAAGCATAACGCGCCTGAAAGACAATTCACAAAGATCAACATGACTTTGGCTGAAGCGTTGCAACAGATGCTGAAGAAAGGGCTAATGACTTTGAGGGATCCTCCTCGGAATCCTAACACTTTGTCTCATCAGTATAATCCTAATGCAAGATGTGCTTACCACTCCGACAGCATCGGACATGACACTAACGATTGCTGGCTATTGAAGAATAAGATCCAAGACCTCATTGATGATAAGATCATTGATTTCAACTCACCTGAGGAACCTCATATGGCTAATACTGGGAACAATCGGAAAGGTCACAATGAACCCAACCAATCTGTGGGGACAATTCTGATCTCTACCCCAGTTCCACAACAAAGACGCAAGTCAGATGCACCTAAGCGTCAGTTCACGAAGATCAACATGTCACTGGCTCAGGCATTACAATATTTGTTGAAAGCAAACTTGATTACTGTGAGGGATCCTCCTGTAAAGCCCAACACTTCCGCTCCTAGCTATAAGCCCAATGCGAGGTGCGCATACCATTCCAATAGCCCTGGACATGATACAAATGACTGTTGGGCATTGAAGAACAAGATCCAAGATATGATCGACGCTGGCGAAATTGAGTTCGACACCCTTGAAACTCCTAATGTGATCACTGCTCCCATGCCTAATCACAACAAGATTGCTAATGCTACGAATGGCTAGAAGGATGAACTTTTTAGATCATTAGATTTACTTTCATTTGCAATTTCTATTCTGTTTGTTTAAACATTCGGATCATGATAGACATTATCTGTTTTAATAATCATCATCAGTGCATTGTATATGTTTGTCTTGAATACATTATTTCGTTATCACTCATTTTAAATTGCGTATTTACTTTGCATATGTTTTGTGTTTATTCAACTCCTGCTAAGCTGTAAGCCTTTTGAGGGAGGATGACGAAAACGATACCGCAATCTCATACAGTATGCTTTTGGACGGACTATGTTGACGATGTACAGGCATTGTTTCAATTCCTAAACAGTGGAGACATAAGGATGTTAATCCCTCGTCAACCTCGTTGAGCCTAAGAAGTAGAAGTTTCTTTATTGTACTAATTAAAACCCTTGATCACAACCTGGGGCAGGGTAATTCTCAGTCAATTTGGCTGTGCATTCTATTTTAAGAGAATCATTCGGTACACCTTTCGACAAAGGTTTCAATCACAAGCGTTCATCCGCGCACATCAGAGAAGTGTTGGAGATGTCAATCAAAAGACAATGATGGTTCATCAATCATCAAACAAGGCAGTCAATATCTTTCAAAAAGGAAAAAATGAAAAAACATATATACAAAGAAAAGCCCGCTAAGTCAAAAATCAAAAAGATGACTTAGGCAAAAATCAAGGCATCCCGCTGACTGTAAGCTCAAAATAGACAGTTCAGGCAAAAGTTAGGGATATCAAAAAGATGAAAAAAAGAGAAGTCAATAAATTCTTGAACAACACAAAGTTGTGACTACCAAAAGGAAGAAGGGACTGTCATCTCAAAAGTTCTTATTGCTTGCGAACTATCGTCATTATCGAAGGTGCAAATCCAAAAGTCTCTTGGAACCTGAATGCATAAGTTGAATCAACTGAGCTTAGGATTAAAGATCATCACGATGAGGGGTGGGTACAATCAAATTTTGAGCCATTATCCTTTGTTTCTTAAACCGCGAACCAAGCCACGTTACAACCCTTGAAAGTCCTAACTGAAGCATGGTTAGTTCGAAAAGCATACTATCACCAAAAAGGTATCCTGACTCCTTAAGGTTTACTAAAATGCTGAGTCGATATTTCGCTTCTACAAAAATAGCATGTTTTTACAAATATCATGATTTTACATCTCTTGCTCTAATGTTTTTTCAAAAAAAAAAAAACTCAAGACAGACGTATGCATTGCATCTCATGAATTCATTATTAAACATATTCTGCTATATAATTTCAAATGTTAGCATCAGAAAGAACTTGCACATGGTACAACTAATGACTGAAAGTTATCCCGACAGACAAGATTACTCCGAAAAGCAATGTCTCCTACGTATACAAGGGGCATGACACGCTTCTCCCAATCCATCTGGGGCAATCAAGTCAAGATTCGAGGAATCTCTTAAATGCCAAAAAGTCAAAGGCATACATCCCAAGTGGACATCAAACTATTTCCCGATCAATCTGGGGCAATCGAGTCAAGATTTTGAGAATCTCTCAAGGATGCAAAAAACAATCAGGGGCATCATCCTAAGTTTACGATTACTAGGGGCATGTCGCCTACAATATACATCTCATAAAGTCCTCGCGAGGCGAATCTTTCTAAAAGTTCCTGCTAACTGGGGCAAATCTATGCAAGTCCAGTTCGACATCTTGATCAACACTCAATGATGTGTCCTAATCAAATCCAAGAATGGGAGTTACTATAATACTGGGGGCAACTTCCAAGACACCCATGTCTCCCCACAGAGCCGGGTTCACAAGATCATATCCCCACAGAGCAATTCTCAAGAAGATATCTTCAAACATACTCATCCCGACAAAGACATGACTCCCCAACAGAGTTTACATCTTCAACACTACCGGTTCTCCGACACTCTGCTCTCCTCCAACATGGTTTATCAATATCTCCTATCCCTAGTCTGGGCACATCAAGTTACTGATCATCCCCAAGCAAAAATCATAAATCCCCAGCTTATGTCTTCAAAACAAGATCAGACATCAAAGTCACAATGATACAGAGATTTATTTTCTCAGAACAATATTAGTCATACATCATATATATCACATACATATTCATACATCGCATACATCACTTCATGATACATAGCATATAAGTTTCTCATTTATTTTAAGAAACTCATTACATAACACATGCATCACGACATTGCATAAAAACTTGCTATGTCTATTGCAGGATACAGACAAACGAACAAAATCTCCAACTTTCCAAGATCTAATTCAGTTACTACGAACAGTACTGACACGATCAACATTCAAAGATCTAATTCTATCATCACGAACGGTGTAGACACGATCATCTTCCAAGATCTAATTCATATACCACGAACGGTAATGACACGATCATTTTCAAAGATCTAATTCTATCATCACGAACGGTGTGGACACGATCAATGACCAACTAAGTCTAATTCAGCTACTACGAACGGTACTGACACGACAAAATATCTAATTCGGTTACTACGAACGGTACTGACACGGTCAACGCTCAGAGATCTAATTCTATCATCACGAACGGTGTAGACACGATCAATGACCAACTAAGTCTAATTCAGCTACTACGAACAGTACTGACACGACAAAAGATCTAATTCGGTTACTACGAACGGTACTGACACGGTCAACTCTCAGAGATATAATTCTATCATCACGAACGGTGTAGACACGATCACTGACCTTCCCAGTCTAATTCAGTTACTACGAACAGTGCTGACACGACAAGAGAATCTAATTCTATCATCACGAACGATGTAGACACAATTATCTTCCAAAGCCTAATTCAGTTACTACGAACGTTGCTGACACGACCAACTCTCCAAAAATCTAATTCATCTACTATACGATCAACATTCAAACAACTACTTCTCAAACACTTCAGTCTCGACATCTGGATGGCATCTTTAAGCCCATCTCCAACAAATATTCCTCAATACAAAAAAATTTCAGCCTAACGCACGGCATTCCAGACATCTACGGATGCAATTTGGATTAGTCTAACGCACGACTCATCCATCAGCCTAACGCACGGCATTCCAAACATCTGCGGATGCAAATTGGATTTGGTCTAACGCACGACCCATCCTTCAACCTAACGCACGATTTTCTAGACATCTGAGGATGCAATTTGGATTAGTCTAACGCACGACTCATCCTTCAACCTAACGCATGGTTCTCCAGACATCCGAGGATGCAATTGGGATTAGTCTAACGCACGACTCATTCCTCGACCTAACGCACGGTTTTCCAGACATCTAAGGATGCAAATCAGAGTAGTCTAACGCACGACTTATTCTTCGACCTGACGTACGGTCTTCCAGACATCTACGGATGCAATTCGGATCTGATCTAACGTACGACACATCCTCCAGCCTAACGCACGGTTTTCCAGACATCACATGCTGATGTGAACTAAATTCAGTCTAACGCATGACTCAATCTATTCTTCAGAGACAAGCTTGATGGCATCTTCAAGCCCATCTCCCAAAGTCCCTTCATCATCAGCAAGGGCAAATTTCTTGGTATTCTAGTGTTCAATCATCTTCCACCTTCAGATACCGACTGGCATACAAACCACTCTACATCTTCAGGTTTAAGATAATTGAACAGGGGCAGCTGTCATACCCCAAAATTTGCCCATACCATTTTTTCTATTCAAATCCAAAACAAAGTATAAAGTTCAATAACACCTCCATACAACAAAAATCGGGCGAGTTATGAGTGGCATAAGTTGATTGATTTTGAAAAATTCATGAAGACCGAAATGCGTAAACTTAGAAATTTGAACAATTGGGCCTAAAGTTTAATATATGTCCTCATATGGGCCCTCTAAGTGGATTCATAATTTATCATGATTTTATTTTCTTATTTATTAATTTATTTTTGATTTTTATTCAAAAAATCTAAGATAAATTAGATAATATATGAAATAAACTAATGACAATACATTGGGCTTAGTTTTTTGGCTGCATTGGAGGTCCAAGTCATGCTGCAAACCGTGTGAAACACATTTTCTAACAAATCTTGTTCAAAAATTAGCAAGCTTCATGAGATTGGCATATCAAATCTTTCCATGATAAATCTCCAAGATTCACTCACAAATGCAAACCCTAATTCATTCTCCATATATAAGAAAGGGTGATAAAAGGCTGAAGAGGATTCGGGGTAGCAAACCCCATCCATAGAAAAAAAATTTCGCAGACAAATCCACATGAAGAGGTCTTGAAGTTTCAAGAAAAAGTGAGAAATCAAAATCAAAGTTCCAGGCCAATTCAAGTGATTCCAAGGATCCAATCAGTCTTCGACTCTCTCTGAATCTATCCCAACCGATATCAAGGTTCAAGGCGTTCATAATCATCACCTTTCACACCCACGGTTTGCCCTTTTGATTTTCGATCAAATTCATACGTACATACATATTTAATTAATTTTGAATATATATTTGTGTTCATGGATGTGTTTCGATGAGTTTTGGGTAATTTAATTGCTTCTTAAGGGCCGGTACGAGAATCTACCATTATTAGGTTTTTAGAGCTCCAAATTGGGGGTTCATTGTAGAAGGAAAATTGAACCAAATTAATGGTACCATGATGATCAGAGGATGATTTAGAGTTGAACCCTAGCCTTGTATTGGATTTATTGTTGTTGTTTTATATTTTTAAGATTGCAGGCTCTATGACAACAAAAGAAAAGCGTTGCCAAAAAGTTCAGTTGCTGTTGACAATTCTCACGAAGGAGAAGAAGGAGCTACGCGCGGTTCCTATTTGAATTCGCTAATGTACTTAATTTTTAATATATTACTTTCCATTTGATTTGTTTGCAGCGTAAGAAAGTGTCCTAGCGGTGAAGAAGTGTGGCCTAAGGTCTTGGCGTGCAAGGGCATGGGTTCGATCCCTGCCTCTTGCATAATTTTTGAAACGTTTCTTTGAGTAAATGTGCAGATGGATCCAATGTACGCGTCCTCGTCAACTACACGATGCACCCTCGCGCTACCAGCCCTCAGATCAAGGCTAAGCAAGATCCAACGCACCAGAGCTTGAGGACATACCATGGACTCTCAAGACGCCCCCACACTGGATCATAAGCTGAGTTTCTTTATTTTTTTTACTTTTACTTTATTATTTATTTATTCCATTTGACAAATTCTTTTTTTTAAGTTTTTTTTTTATAAAATTCCCTTTGAATCTTCCTTTTTATAAAATCATTAGTAATATGTTTTATTTTAATTATGAAAAATAAATTTAGTTGACTCAAATAATTAAATGTTTAATGGTTTAATTATTTAATTATCAAGATTTTTATAAATTGATAAAATATATATTAAGGTCATATATTTAATCGAAACTTTATTTTCACCAATTTAATTAATTGGGTTGAAAACCAACAATTAATTTAACCTTATTCTATTAATTATGGCTAACTTGTGCCCTAATCAGGGTTTACGAGATCATGCCTACACTGAAAAAATATTTCTTTGTGTGTTTGTCTCAGGGTTTTCAGGGTTAGCAACAGGGTTTCCTCCGACTCCGAAGCTAAGTCTCGATCTAATCCTTATCTTAATATTTTTATTTGTTTTATTTATTTTAGGGTTTGCCTTTAATATAATGAACTCCGCCTACACTCACGCCTTTCTTTTGTCTGCCTTTGTTCTGCCCATTTTTCAGGGTTAACCCCGAGGCTACTTGATCGGAAAAATAGCAAGTGTACTATTTTTACCGATGTAGTAATAATGGGATTAATCCCCAAGTATCGAACTCACGGACTGCGTAGGGAATATAAGTTAACGTAACGATTCAATTGAACAAAAGAACATGGGGGTTTTGTTGTTTGTTTGGAGATAACGATAAATGATAACAAATTACTAGAAAGCGTAAAAATGACTTTAAAACAATATGAGAAATTATGCTAGGGTCAAGTGTATGAATTGCCTTGCAACAACCTTTAATCCTTATTTACGAAATATCAGTGTACATGAACTATTACCGAATCTCAAGAGTTATCTTCCCTAATTCCTTAGCGGAAAACCTTTTGATACTGTCTTGCATCCTAATTCCTTAGCAATTCAAGAAGTGATCAAGCGCAATATAATTTATCAAGATTATTACGGTTACTACGGAGAATCCTCATTCCTAAGCAATAACAACCGTAATATTATTGTGCAAACAGCGATAAGGTGGTTTGTCCGACCTAACCCTTAACCGTAAATCAAAAATCTATTTGTCCGATAGATAAAGCAATAAGCACTTTGCACAATCAAATAAGTTCACACACATAACGATTTCATAATATAAAGGAAATTAGGTTCATTACAATAGCAATTCAGGGACACCCCCTAACACGTAAATAGTTTAGCTAATCATGGCAATTGTCAAGATAACAGATATTAAGGATGAAGACATTACAATAAGATGAATAGGAATTGATCTTCAATTGCGGATGCTCTTGAAGATTTCTTCGCTTCAAACCCTAGTGCTTCCAATCCTCTTTTCGCGTTCTCCGACCGTCAAAAAGTGATTTTCTTCTTTCCAAACAGTGACTAAATACCTCACAGCAAATATTCTCATACGAAAAGTCCATCATACCCTTACTTAAGTGACAGATTTCATAAGTTAAAAATCAGAATTTTTCTGCGCACATGTCTGACACGGCCGTGTCATGGGACACGGGTGGCCGTGTCAGACCCCTGACTTCTTGGTTCCAAGATTTCTCAACTTTTTCTCTTCAGCATGTCTGACACGGCCGTGTCATGGGACACGGGTGGCAGTGTCACAACTCTGTCTTCTTGGTTTTCATATTTTCAAGTTCTTTTCTTCAGCAAGTCTGACACGGCCGTGTCCCATGACACGGGTGGCCGTGTCACAGCTCTGTCTCACCAAAATTCACTTTTTCTTGTCTCGAATCATGCCCTGTATCTGCATAACTTAAAATACTACCAACACAAGATCAAAAGCAATGGAAAAACAACAAAAACTAGAAAAAGTAACACACCAAATTCAAATACAAAGGTAAACAAAACTAATTAAGAACTAGACTAAAACGACTTAAAATACCACCGAATGAAGTGCTTTTCCATTGATTCGAACATAGGAACAAGGTGAAATTGGTGGCCGATCACAACCCCAAACTTAGCTCATTACTTGTCCTCAAGTGATGGACGAGAAAACAAGAGGACACCTATGAATTTTTCTATTCTCCACAACACAACTGATGCTTCCACACTTGATAATTACTTCGTGTCAAAGTGTTCGATCCCCCTCCCCGAACTTTTCCGTTGTACTTCAATTTTGACTCATTCTTTTACCTGCAAGCTCAATCACACTCTCACAACTTCTCTCGGGGTTAATTGTTTCACTCGCTCATCAAGGCATACATATCTACTCTTTGTTTTGTAAACATTCTAACATACTTCCACAATATCAACAACACACACTTTTAGAGGACTTATGGGTTGTAACGGGGCTTGGGGTAGGTAGGATAAACAAAGAAAGTAGGTACTGTGGTTTATGGTTCGGTATTAACTAATTAGTCCGATATCTTTTTGCACATTACATCATGTTTGGGGTGTTTAGCGCTTTTTTCGCTTTCCGGACTCTTAACTTCTTTACATGATGGCAAGTGTGTATCGAAATCATTTTTTTCTCTTTTTTTTTTCACAACACATCTCTTTTCATGTGTTCTTTTTCTTTTCTTTTTCACACTTGCCTCATTCTTTTGTCACCGGACTTGGTTACCCCAAACTTAACTTTTTCTATCGGACTCGGACTTATAGTTAACACCAAAAATACAGGAAACAAAAGGGATTGTGAATACGAAAAAGAAAACATGGATGATGGTTTAAGATGGTTACAAAGGATGATAAACAACAAGGTTGGGTGCGAAAGGCTCAGGGTTAAAGAGAAAAAAAAATAAATGCCTCAGTGTGTGTGATCGATGTGTGTACTATATGAAGAACAAATGCAAAATTAGAGTGATGATGACATACCCGATGATCTCTCATGATGAATTGAAGTGTTTGGCTTTATATATCCTCACAGGTTTGGCATTGCATACAGGTTCAAAAATGGTCTCCATTTTGTACAACTTCATGTCCGGTTCGGGTTGCTCTAAACTCATTCACTTGGCACCATCAAGTTGCGTCTAGCATTTTTCTCCAGTAGTGCCAACTTTCACAGGTGTCCCGGATGCCAATTTAAGATGCGTCTTTTCCCTTTTTCACCTTAATTCCCATGATACTTTCCTCTGGAATCACATTCATCCTGGTGCACAGAAAACTCAAAACACACATAAAATAAGGAAATAACAAAAACGGAAATAACATAAAATAACTTAAAACGAAAGAACCTCCCCCACACATGGACTTAACATTGTCCTCAATGTATAAGCAAGCATAAGGGAGACTTACAGTGCTCACTGAGGCGGAGGTGGAGGGTTGATAGGGGCCCCACCACAAAGAAAATGAAATTTCACCAAAAATCAGCGCCCCTGCCTGACACGACCGTGTCACGTGACACGGGTGGCCGTGTCAGGACTCTGCCTTCCTTCCAAAAAAGAGTTTCAAAAATAAAATCCTCCAGGGTTTGTGACACGGCCGTGTCACAGGACACGGGTGCCCGTGTCAGTCCCCTGAATTCCTCCAAATTGAATTGTTTTCTCAACTCGTTTCTCGTTTCGCAAGAGACACACTGTTTGTACCTACATAATAAAATGCAAAAACACATAAAACTTATTAAAAAGAAATCCCGTGGGTTGCCTCCCACGGAGCGCTTCGTTTAACGTCGCATGGCTCGACGGTCCATTATCCTTTATTAGGGAGGGTACTTCCTCCTCCAAACCTGGTTGCTTGTCACCTCCGCAACCACGAACTCAGGAAGACGAAAAGCATGAACCACTTTTCTCTTCAAATCATTACCCACCTTCATCTCCTCACCTTGATTTTCCTCTTTCTTCTTCTTCTTAACTTTTTGAATGAACTTAGGAATTATGACAGATGCATGCGATAAAGTCACCTCACAGACTATGCTTGAGACTTTTTCTAGGAGAGGTTTTGGACCTTTGCTCTCTCCTTCAGTTTTAATTGTGCCAACCGAAAGTTTATTATTTCCATCTGCACTATGCTTATTGACTTCCAACACCTTCAATGTTACCTCTTCATCAAATGACTTTACCGTCAGTGTCCCTTTCTCAATATCAAAATTGCAGCGACTAGTAAGCAAAAATGGTCGACCGAGAAGGATAGGAGTTTCTTCATCTTCGGGAATGTCCATGATGTGGAAATCAACTGGAAAGATAAACTTACCGATCTCTACTAATACATCTTCAGCTATACCATATGACTGCTTAATGGTGTGATCAGCAAATTTCAATTTTGTCTCACTTTCGCTTATCTTTCCAATGTCAAGCTTTTTGAAAATAGACAATGGCATTAAACTTACACTAGAACCAGAATCAATTAGCACCTTCTTGAACGTTCTATCATTGATAGTGCAAGGAATTGCCACTGCTCCAGGGTCTTTCTTCTTGGTTGGAATCCTCCTTTCTGGCGAGACTCTACCACACTTTTCGATTCTAACTTTCAGCTCATCTCCCACTTGTTTCTTCTTAGAAATTACCTCTTTCATAAATTTCTTGTACAAAGGCATATTCTCAAGTGCTTCAAAGAAAGGTAAGTTAATCTCTAACTTCTTGAACATTGCAGCAAACTTCTCAAAATCCTTCTCTTTCGAATACTTCTTGGCCACTCTAGAAGGGAATGGTAATTTGACCACCGGTTCAGTTTCTTTCTTATTTTTCTCTTCCAGCGGCTTAACTGGTGATATCACTACTTCAGGCTCTTTCGGATTTTCTCTCACTTCTAGATCTACCTCTATGACTAAGTTGTCATCTATTTCCTCTTCTTCTTCAGGTTTTGATCTCCTCAGACTTCTTGTTGAGATGACATTCACATTCTGATGCTCCCTTGGGTTTGTAACCGTTCCACTAGGTAAGGCACCTTGTGGTTGAGCATTGGCGAGTTTTTGTGCTATCTGACTCATCTGAACCTCAAGATTTTTGATGGATGCACCCGTGTTTCGAAAATTACTCCTTGTTTCTTCTTGAAACTGAGAGCTTTGAGCTGCCATTTTTTCGATGGCAATCTCCCAATCTGCTTTTCTGGGGACCTGTTGCTGAGGTTGTTGATAATGTTGTTGAGGAGGTCTATACTGTTGCTGCGACTGCTGACCTTGATATGGAATAACCTCTTGTTTAGGAGCATTCCCCGTTTGATCCTTCCCTGAAAAATTTGGATGATTTTTCCACCCCGGATTGTAGGTATTTGAGTAGGGGTTGTTTTGCTTCAAGAACTTTATTTCCTCCACTTGCTGAGCTGTAGCAACACACTGAACAGTAAAATGAGGTCCTCCACATATTTCACACCCCACCGGTTGACTTGCTTGAGCCGGTTGAACTTGTGCTACTGTTTGTTTTTCAAGACCCATCTGTTTCAATCTCCGCTCAACTTCCGCAGCTACCTGATCTTCTATTTTCACAACTTGCATTGACAATTTCATATCCACTAATCCTTCAGGTTGGCTAACACTATGGTCATATAACTCCAAGTGTTCATTGGCCGCAATAGCTTCTATGATTTTTTTAACACCAGTGGCTGTTGAAAAGTTGGATGAGCCACCAGCTGCTGTGTCAATCAATTGCTTAGTCTTCATTTTAAGACCATTCAGAAAATTCTGCATTTGTTCAGTGACATCCATGTTGTGAGTTGGGCATGCCACCAACAACCTCTTGAATCTCTTATAAGCATCTCCAAGTGATTCTCCTTCCTTCTGTTTAAAATTAACAATATCATACCTCTTACGGATATAAACAGCAGCGAGAAAATACTCATTCAGAAAGGTTGACTCCATTTGTTGCCATGTGGTAATACTCCCAGCAGGTAATGAGTAGAACCACTCTTCAGCGTCATCCGCTAACGTGAATGGAAACATAACCAACTTCTTGGCTTCTTCAGAGTGTCCTTCTATCTTCAGAGATGTTGTCATAGTAAGGAACCTTTGTAAATGCTTATTAGCATCTTCATTTATTCTTCCTGAAAATGGTTTCTTCTCCAGCTGTCGAATCGTTGCTGGGTGTAGCTGAAAGTGAGCAACATCGACCGGTTGATTTACAATTGTCATCCGGCCAGCTGGTGCATTTGCTCCACCATAATCACCTAACAACCTTTCTACGAGAGCTGCCATCGTTTCAGCCTCCGAATCTGAATGCTCAAAATGAATAGAGAGAATTTCCTCGTTATCAGATTCCGAAGTTGTCAGAATGTCTTCTAATGCTTCCAGTCGTTCTTGCTTCGCTTTTCGAAGCCTAGCTCGCAATGATCGTTCTGGTTCTGCGTCAAAAATAAATTCTGCTGAGGCTTTACCTCGCATACAAAGGTTAGACGATTATAAGTAATAAGCAAATGAAATACCAGACAAATAAAAATAAAAATTTTAGTTGCAGAGCAACAAAAATTCAATTGAACTATTTTTTAACTTATAATTTGGCAGTCCCCGGCAACGGCGCCAAAAACTTGATCGGAAAAATAGCAAGTGTACTATTTTTACCGATGTAGTAATAATGGGATTAATCCCCAAGTATCGAACTCACGGACTGCGTAGGGAATATAAGTTAACGTAACGATTCAATTGAACAAAAGAACATGGGGGTTTTGTTGTTTGTTTGGAGATAACGATAAATGATAACAAATTACTAGAAAGCGTAAAAATGACTTTAAAACAATATGAGAAATTATGCTAGGGTCAAGTGTATGAATTGCCTTGCAACAACCTTTAATCCTTATTTACGAAATATCAGTGTACATGAACTATTACCGAATCTCAAGAGTTATCTTCCCTAATTCCTTAGCGGAAAACCTTTTGATACTGTCTTGCATCCTAATTCCTTAGCAATTCAAGAAGTGATCAAGCGCAATATAATTTATCAAGATTATTACGGTTACTACGGAGAATCCTCATTCCTAAGCAATAACAACCGTAATATTATTGTGCAAACAGCGATAAGGTGGTTTGTCCGACCTAACCCTTAACCGTAAATCAAAAATCTATTTGTCCGATAGATAAAGCAATAAGCACTTTGCACAATCAAATAAGTTCACACACATAACGATTTCATAATATAAAGGAAATTAGGTTCATTACAATAGCAATTCAGGGACACCCCCTAACACGTAAATAGTTTAGCTAATCATGGCAATTGTCAAGATAACAGATATTAAGGATGAAGACATTACAATAAGATGAATAGGAATTGATCTTCAATTGCGGATGCTCTTGAAGATTTCTTCGCTTCAAACCCTAGTGCTTCCAATCCTCTTTTCGCGTTCTCCGACCGTCAAAAAGTGATTTTCTTCTTTCCAAACAGTGACTAAATACCTCACAGCAAATATTCTCATACGAAAAGTCCATCATACCCTTACTTAAGTGACAGATTTCATAAGTTAAAAATCAGAATTTTTCTGCGCACATGTCTGACACGGCCGTGTCATGGGACACGGGTGGCCGTGTCAGACCCCTGACTTCTTGGTTCCAAGATTTCTCAACTTTTTCTCTTCAGCATGTCTGACACGGCCGTGTCATGGGACACGGGTGGCAGTGTCACAACTCTGTCTTCTTGGTTTTCATATTTTCAAGTTCTTTTCTTCAGCAAGTCTGACACGGCCGTGTCCCATGACACGGGTGGCCGTGTCACAGCTCTGTCTCACCAAAATTCACTTTTTCTTGTCTCGAATCATGCCCTGTATCTGCATAACTTAAAATACTACCAACACAAGATCAAAAGCAATGGAAAAACAACAAAAACTAGAAAAAGTAACACACCAAATTCAAATACAAAGGTAAACAAAACTAATTAAGAACTAGACTAAAACGACTTAAAATACCACCGAATGAAGTGCTTTTCCATTGATTCGAACATAGGAACAAGGTGAAATTGGTGGCCGATCACTACTCCCGACTGCCAATCATATCAGATCAAAACAAGCTAAGTATCTTTGTCTATTATTTTAAAATCTATTTATTCTTTACTTTAGGATTAATCCCGTTTGCCTCTGAACCTGATAATGCACTCACCCTATTTTTGTTTGCCATTTTTCCCACCTTTTCAGGGTTTGTCGAATGCCAAAGCTACGTCATTGGTAACCCTAAATCTTTTCTTTTATTATTACTTATGTCAAACCCTATTAAGGGATCCGCTGGTTTCATTTTCCCCTTCCCCATATTGCTGTTATTACTGCTTTATATTAAATTGCGTTAAACTGCGTGGTTAGTAATTTAGGGAGTGCAAATTTGAACTGGATTAGAATCACTTAATTACAAGATAAGTTTTCTGAATATTGACCATGTGATTGTTGCACACACGCACTCTTTGGGGTAACCTCTCTGTTGCCTTGTTGCCTGTTGCCTTGTTGCCAGTTGCCTTGTTGCCTGTTGCCTTTGTGTTTTTTTGCAGAACAAGCCATGTCCCTCGAATACGAGGATACCTCAGCCATGCTGCCTCGATAAATAAAGGTCATGCGACCCTAATGATGCTGCCTTCGATACACTACATGACCTCGACCCTCGGAAGTTGCCTACGGAAAAGGCTGAGGTATCCTCTGGTTGCCTACGAATAAGGCTTGTTCTGGTCTTTCTCTTAGACTACCTGCCCCCCCTATGGCATGGGTCAGTCTTTGGCGAACGACAACGCGATGACCCTTCAATCTCCAAATGAAAGGCTTCCTGCCCTCTTATGGCAAGGACTGACCCTTTCATTCTGAAAGGCTAAAAAGAGACCTATCATCTGAGTTTAAGGTAATTGCCCCTAATTGCCTTGCCATGCTCTATTTTCTATATTCTTTCTCAAAATTCTTCAAAAAACTGGCTACGCTCATTTACGAGCTAAAGTCCATTTTTTCCTCTTTCATCTACATTTTCTGAAAACGAGCAAGCAAAGCAATTAAGAGCCCATGGAAAACCATGGATGCAAAGGGTGCCTTACACCTTCCCTTTGCATAAATTACCCCCCGAACTTAGATTTCTTTAAAAGGTTTTTTTCTGTTTCTTTTAGCCTTTCTGAATTTGTTTGGATAAAATAAAAGTCGGTGGCGACTCTTGCTTAACCGCGACATTTCGATCGATAAAAAGTCAGTTCACCGTATTACAGAGTCCAAATGTCGAAACCGTACAGGTTGGGACGCAACCCCTGAGTTTCTTGACTCATGTAGCAATACACACGTTCGAATGATCGTGCTAGCATTTCGTCATAGACTGCCCCACATCTTGGGCAGAGAGCAACTTCAGTGTTTTCTTTGTGGCATCTGACCAAAAATCCTACCAAGCTTTCCTCCATCTTTGGGTACAGTTGTAGTAGGGGATTTGGCTCTCTTCCTGGGTGTTCCCACCTATCGCGTCGAACCCTTTCGAAGTTGGCTTGACCCTTCGATTCAGCATGATCGAACACCTTGGACACATCCATTGCTTACCACCATTTCTCTTGTGGCAATTCCAGAAATATTCTTTGAGGCTTTCAGTTCTTGGAGGAACTTCGATGCCCCCATTTTTCCTCGTCAGCCATGTCTCTAGCTCGCCAAATTCAGACGCTGGTCGTCTGGCGCTAACCATGTTAACCGCTGCTGGAGGAACTTCAGAAATCTGGATTTTCTGGAGTTTCATCCTGAGGTCTTCAGTGGCCTCGCTGTTCTCTTCCTTCGAGGCTTCAGTTATTTCTGCCTTGGAAGATTCTTCAACATCAGTATTGAAGATTATGTCACTATTTAGGCTTTCAGTAGCCTGCTTTCCATTGAACATTGCTTTAGTCTCCACAACCTCGATTTCAGAAACTTCCACCATGTTGATATCTTCTACCTCGCAGAGGCTGGCGTCAGCAATGTTTAGGGGATTGGTATCGACCCTCATATGACTCTTGGTCTTGTCAGCAAACTTCAACCTTCCATCATTGAGAGCATTTTGAATTAGATCCCTGAAAAGAAAACATTGAGAAGTTTTATGGCCTAAAAACCCGTGATATTTACAAAAACCTCTTTTCTTCCGTTGTTCCAACGGAGGAATTTTTGAATTTGGAGGTAGTATCATTTGGCCATCTTTTACCAATAAATCAAATATTTCATCACACTTGGTAATGTCGAATGTATAAGTTTTCTTAGGGAACCTATCATTCTTATCGTTTTCTACTGGATTTTTTCCATTGGCAGGATTTAGCAGTTTGCAAGCATAAGGTGGCGCTTCTTTCAATTCAGCCAAGTCTATTTCGACTTCTTCAGGACTATACGAGTCATCGAAAGACTCATTCTCATCATCCTTGGCTTCGACGTATGCCACTCTTTCTTTCTTATAACTTTTATTTGCCCTAGCTTTTTCTGCCTTCAGGCGTTCGACTTGTCGAACCCTATCTGCTAATTGGGCCATGTCCCTAAAGTATTGGGTATCTAGTTTCTTTCTTATTGAATAATCTAGACCACCTGCAGCCATTTCAACAAGTTCATGCTCTGGGACTGTTGTAAAACACCTTGACTTCAACAGACGGAACCTATTTAAATAATCATCAATTGTTTCTGTGAATTTTCTTTTCACACTGGCCAATTCTTTCAAACTTATCTTAGTTTGGCCCATGTAGAATTGCTCATGGAAGAGTCTTTCCAAGTATGCCCATGCATCTATCGAATTTGGTGGTAAAGTAGTAAACCAAATGAAGGCATTTTTTGTCAGTGAACTAGGGAAATATTTGATCCTTAAATCCTCGTTTCCCGCTAAGTCTCCTGCTTCCGTCAAATATCTAGCAATATGTTCCACCGTTGACTCGTTCGTTTCGCCTGAAAATTTTGTAAATTTGGGTACCTTAGTGCCCCTAGGCAATTCTGTTTGCATGATATAATCTGATATAGGGGATGTATAGTTTGGACGTCTAAGTCCAGTACTAAGGCCATTGTTGGCTATAACCCTTTCTATCATGGCAGTTAAGTTATTTTCTGTAGCCAGATTTTCTCTTCTGACTCTTTGAACAATCTCATCTGGGTGTTCGTTCCTACCCACAATCCTTAATCTGGGTTGCTCCTCCTCCGTTTCTTGTCGGATGGGGACAGTTCTTTGATTTGAAGCTTCTAAGTTAATTATAGGAGTTCCTTCGAACACCTCTGTTCTTCGTGAGGGGCCTACATCCCTAGTAGCCGTCCTAGATGATGGAACTATGTCTTGTACACGTTCTAAAATGGGCCTCTCTTCTTGATTCGAAGGCTGTTTGTCTTTCCTTTTAGGTGGCGTTACTCCCATGAATTCTGCCATTCGATTCATCTGAGATGATATCTTTTGGAAAGTCTCCATGTTTTCTCTATTCGTAGTAGTAACATTTGCCATTAGTGGGCTTAAAACTGAAGTCAATTCTCTGGCCAAAACCCCTACCATATCATGGTTGCTTGCATCCATTTCTTGTCGAAATGCTGCTTGGTTATTTGTGGTAAAGTGAGGCATCTGGGTAGAGAAACCAGTGTTATGTGCACTTCGACCCACTGAACTAACATTTGGTGAAAATGTCGCATTGTTAGTTGGGGCATATATATGTCCTGCCCCTCGTACGCCTGTTCCATATGGGTATGGCATTCCGTATGGATTATTTGGTCTCCATTCGAAAGCGGAGTTCGTGCCTTGACCAAATAAATTGTTTGCAGCATTTGTCGAGGCAAACAATACGTCCTCTGCGCTTGTGGATGAGGGTGCGGCTGTCGACACTGAAACTGGAACAGTCCCTGAGGGTGCTGTATTATTTTCAGGCATAGTCTGGGAATTATCTGCAGGTCTCGATCCATTTGGACCCGTTGCATCTCGTGTTTCTTGAGTAGAAGTCGAATTTGCCGCTCCTGATCCTGAACCGTGTGGGGGATCTTGATTACCCCCTGCACTGGCCGTAACGACCATTTTCCTGTTGTACCTTCGTTTGGGAATCGGTTGTGCACTGTTCTTTAATTTACCGTTCCTAAGGTTCATACAAGATCTTGATATTGTCTAGACAAAAATAAAGCAATTGATTAAAACAATCTGCTTGACACTGTCCCACTGGGCGTGCCAATTTGTTTACGGTGATTTCCGGTAAACAACCGCTAGTCTTCCAAACTATAATAAATATGATTTGGTTACTTGCAGGATCGACTAGATTGATCCTAGGACACATAGTCAAGAAGATTGTTATCAATGTTTGTTCGAACCATATTCATTATTTGTCTTCTTCAATAAGCGTTGTTCGATTAACAGAACAAATAGCCTTGACAATCACTTTGTTACATATAAATGTGACTTCAACGAAGTGACATGACATGAAAAATTAAAAGGACAATTGAAACGTAAAGAATCTTAAACTGCAGAAATATAAAAGACTTTGAAAGTAAATAGCATGAAAGTAATTCGAAAGTAAATGACGTTAAAGTAAAGATGCAGAAACGTAAATGGCAAGAAGTAAACGAAATGCAGTAATTCTGAAAGATAAAAACAAAAGGATAATACACATGTATTAAAATGGTGGTGTCATACGTACATTTTCTCAGCGAACTCTTTCTCTTAACGCTTGATACTTGAGTAAATATGTGAGTGATTTGTACAAAATGAACACACAGAATCCTAACACTAAGACTCCTATTTATACTAGTTTCGACCTTAACGGTCCTATACTAATCTGCTGCCACGTTTCTCATCAGAACTTCCAGCGAAGCCATCTGTTGTTGAACGGTTACGAAACCGTCTTCGAATTTCAAATCTTCCCGCCTGAGTCCATCTTCGACGCGTGGCAGTGTATTAAACAAACACTACTAAAAAACACGCTAAGTAGTAATACTTGAATACATATTCTATGAATTTTGTCTAAGTCCCGAAGACATATGCTTTCATTAATCTTTCAGCGTTCACTTATCTTCATCGAACTTAGAAGTCTTTATTTTTCGAAGCATGACCATCAGTAGCCATTCTTTTACTTTTTAAGGGATGGCCATCAGTAACCATCTTTCCTTCGATTCTCAACTCCTTCGAAGGATAAACAACATAACACGAAATCTTCAGCTAACACACGCGTGCAAACAACATACTATGCCAATCCCACTTATTTGTTCAGAAATTTGAAATTTAATATTATATATAATATAATAATAATAATAACTTTCATAAACCTTTTCACTTTCAAAAAACAACCTGATTTTGGGGAAATTTAAAATTTTCAAATGACTCTCTCTTTTTATTATTATTCTTTTACATCTTTAGCCACGTATCATTAAAAAATTTGTACATTTGTTTACAAATGCGCGTCTCGTACGAGAATTAATTATTAATGTTTGTATAATTGATGCATATGTATAAAAAATGCACACTTCATAGATATATATGTAAACGTGTTTATAAAAATATGTCATTTTAGTTAAATTTTTAAGTTTTTTTTTTATAAAATGATCTTATTGATATAAATATTTTTACGGGTACCAAACATGTTTCTATACATTCAATATTATTATTTTTTCACGGGTACCAGACATTTTTCTATACTATTATATTTTTACGGGTACCAGACATTTTTCTATATATTCAATTATTATTTTTTCACGGGTACCAGACATTTTTCTATTAAAAATTATACATCTAAAAAAAATGTGTGTCTCGTACCAAAACCCGTGCGAATGCACAGATTTGTTACTAGTTAACAATAACATATATAACATAATATGGATAGCAAAATTCAACCGAAACATAGCCTTAATTGAACTCACAAATATCATATAATACAAACATATATATATATATATATATATATATATATATATATATATATATATATATATATATATATATATATATATATATATATATATAAAAACAAAGATTTACATAATGCTCATTCTTTCTATATGATCAACAAATGTCTTAGGCGGTAAACCATTAGTTAACGAATCCACTGTCATTAAATTTAAACTATTATGTTCAAATGATACTTTTTGTTTCTGCACTTCTTCTTTCAACGATAAGTAGTTCAATTCCATGTATTTAGCACATTTAGAATAATTATCATTCTTAGATAAGAAGATAGTTGTAGAATTATCACAATAAATTCTTAGCAGCCTAGCTATACTGTCCACAATACCAAGCTCAAAGATGAAGGTTCACAACCAGAATGATTGAATTGTGGACTAATAGAACACCTCAAATTTTGCCGTCATATTTGAAGTAGCAATTATAGACTACTTTTCACTTTTCCAAGATATTGCTCTTCGAGCCACAACGATCCTCCTTACTGAAATGCGAACTTAACGTAATGAATTATCATTGTTTTCATTACATTAAATTTGTATTTCGGCACTTTCATCCAAGATGGATCATTGTGAATATCATTATCATTGTTTTTAGAAATATGTACAATGTGTTTCTTCCTTTTTAAATTTTTTACCATTCACTACTTTTTTTATAAAGTTAATTTTGTATAAAAATTATATTTATACACCAAAAAATGGGGGACTTAAGACAAAACCCACTCAAAAGCATCTAAATTTAAAAGTACGCAAACTAAGCCTAACTTTTTTTGCATAATTTCTTCTAATATCAATAGGCAAAGAGTAAAAAGAGTGAAGATATTAAATGTGCGGCTCTAATTAGAAAAATAATTATGCACATCTATTTTCTTCCCTACAGATGTGAGAGATAATAACATTCATGTCTAAGATTTCCTTGATGCAACTAAACAATCTGTTTTCTTTTGGGTTGCAATATTTTTCTAGATGATGCAATTTTTTCTTTGTTGAAAAAACAATTATACTTTTATAAAATAAATATCTTAATAAAAAACAAAGTCTCATACCTCAAAATAAAATTCTATTGTTGATAAATTGATTCCTTGATCAACTTTCTTTTCGTCCGGTCCAACATTAATAATAGCACAATGCATAATAGAAGATGTATTATACTAGTTGTATTCAATAATATGGTCCTCTTATTTAGATACTATTATCAAAGCTACCGTTGATAGCTATTATCTTTAAAATCCAAAGAGACAGTGTTTTGGAAATTCGATCAAGAATAACATGAGATTCATAGTTAGGTATCTCTAATTTCTATTATAATATTAATTATTATTTAATTAAAAATAATAGCGATGTAACTTATTACCCGTTTGTATGTTATTTATATATAACATTAATTATATAATTATGAATTCTATAATTTAATTAATACTACTTTTATTATTCTTAATATTTTATTAGAATATTTTAATAAAAGTATTATCCTCTCTTTCTTTTCTTTTAGGTATTGTTCTTAATCTATATAAAATTATCAATTGAGTTATTCATTATCTGATGGAGGGAGTAAATATTTTAATCATTATACTACTATCTATCGTGTTTTCAAAAACACCAATACATAATTT
Organism: Vicia villosa; assembly: GCF_029867415.1. Classification (NCBI taxonomy): domain Eukaryota; kingdom Viridiplantae; phylum Streptophyta; class Magnoliopsida; order Fabales; family Fabaceae; genus Vicia; species Vicia villosa. The sequence continues at coordinate 13,937,792 of NC_081182.1, forward strand.
AAACGAAAAAATCATATTACTCTGTCATATTATTCTAAAAAAGATTTCATCATAGACCGAAAGACATTCATGCATTCATGTTCAAGAATATTGGAATATTTCTCGCATAACCTTAGATTCCTCTTAACATTATATACGGCACGCAGTATCTTCTTGGATTAGTCTTCACAAGATACTAAAACTTGGACTCTCATTCCTATTAGTCCCAAAAAATTATAAAGGTTATAGTTGTCTATGTTGACGGTTTCTTTACATGAACCTATGGAAATTGACATGAAACGTATCCCATTAAACAATTCAATTTAAATTTTTAATACAAAATAATTTGAATTAATATTTTTTTAAAGAATCATAATTAGAATAAATCCAGTATATATTATAATCATATACAAATATTTTACTATAAACATATACAATATTTTAATATAAACATATAAAAATATGAATTATATTGACGGGTATGTAATGTTTAGTCTTTTTGTTAGACCATATATGTAATGTTAAATAAGTGACATGTAATTAGATAATTAGATGTTGATGTGTAATATTATAAAGATAATAATGCATATACATATAAATAAATAAATAAAATTGGAGAAAAATTTATAAAATATTCCACGTGGGTCAGTCATGTAATAATCAGATAACCATAATATTTTATTACAATAATTACAAGATGATATAAGCAGTCATGTTAAACCGTAAGTAATATATAATTTAATATCACTCTATCACTATGTAAACTTGAGAAAACAAAAACCTATCAATTTACCTAAAACATAAATACTTTAGTATTAAAATATTAATGAATTACCTTTCAATAATATCTAAACAACTTGCACAATATTATATGTGTTACATATTTCATTTTTTATTTAAGTATAGTTTTATTTTGAGTAAAAAATACTTCTTCTAAAAATTGACTGGTAGATTTTTTTTTTATAAATGAAACACTAAAAATATCATTTGCATGTAAAATTCTAAAACAAGAGAAATATTTATTTGTCACCGATAAATTAATTAAATTTAAATTTTATTTATATTTTTAAAATAATAATATATTAATTTGAATTTATTTAAAATAAAAATTTATACTTTAGATAAAAATTTGTTTATATAAAATAAAAATAATTATAATATATTAATTTAAATTTAACGTATGTTAAAAAATGTCACCGGTGCCGTTGGCACTCTTCAACGGAAGATTTCTTACTCACCACCACCCTTGTAGCGCCGTTGACTTTTGATACAAGTAGGTCAATTTCTTGTTGACTTTGTGGGACTTGAGTAATTTGTTAGCGCAACAATCAGGGGTCGAGCGAGGAACATTCTATTTTGTGGGACATTTCTTGAGCAACACACGTTTGTGAGAGACACACCATTTTATTCACCCAAAATCTTAAGGTGATAGGAGAGTGAGTTCTCCCACTTATAAATGCTCACATCTCCACTTTCTTATTCAATATGAGACTATTTCCTCACACTACTCACACTTGATATATTCTGAACACTTTTTATATTACTTTTGAATTATGACATCTAATTCATTTCTTTTTTTGAAATTTCTAACATTATGCTAATAATAATTTTAGTTGGGAAGATTCCAAATTTTACCTTGGTTAGAGATAGATTTTGAGAAAACTCTATATAGAGTGACACTTCTCACTTTACAATTTGGTTTTATAATGTGTTATATCAAATTTTAATTCTAATATGATACTTGATTTTATCGGTTGAATCATGTGTTGCCAACTGTTTATATACATGTATCAAATCCAATTGGACGTGCCTAAATATCACATTGATTAGAAATAGAGTTTTAATAAAATTTATATACAGAGATATTTGTAATAATTGATTAGGTCAAAAGTCTAAATCTAAGAATTTTTTTCTATACTTCAGTTTTATTCAAATTATTTTTTAAAACACAAATCACTCAAAAAGTTGTTGAATTGTACAATTCATATATAGAACAAATATTTCTCCCAGATCCATTAATTAAATTAAGCATTTTTTATAATTTTAGAATATAAATAAGAAGAATTATAATATACTAATTTGAGTTTAATATATATTTAAAAAGTGTTTTCAATAAATTCATAACTAAATAATTTTAAAATTATTTTAAAATTATGACATCTAATTCATTTTGTTTTGACATTTTAACCATTGTCTTATTTTAACTACTAATGCATTAAAGATAGTTATAATTTTCATCTATATTTTTGGTCAGATAAATTTAGTTTTTTCATATATTCTAAATAAAGAAATAGAGAGATGAGGTGGTGGTGCTAAGCATTCACACCTTTTCATTTATTCACTAAAGGAATTTAACAACACTTAGAAAAGATATATAATTACATAAATTCTGACGTTGTTATGTAGAGTGATATTATAAAGGGTTAATAGTAGTTTACTCCTTGTAATATGAGCGTGTTTCGGTTTACCCCCACCGTTATCAAAGGCAGGTTTTGACAACGGTTTTTTTGAAAAAACCGTTGCCAAAAGGTAGGGAGGGGGGAAAAGCAAAATTAAGCGTGCACAACCGTTGTGATAGACTTAAAGATCTTGGTTTCGATTCTCAACAGAAACATTTTAGAATTTATATTATTCATGTCAGCATTCAATATACAACCACGATTAGTTGTTAAAATCGTTGTCAAATTATCTACTGTTTTTAAAAAAAGAATTCTTTGCTTCTAAAACTTTTCTCATATTTTAACCTTGAACACGCCTATTGACAACCATACTTTACTAACAAATATTAGTTAAGATACTCCACTCACCTTAATTCAAAAGATTTTTCAACTTGTAAATTCTATAATCTAAACAGTCTAATTGTAGTTATAATCCTTAAAAAAGACGTTAATAATTATAATATTGTGGGTAAAGACATGTGTTGTCGCCCATTAATATTAATTTTTTTAAACATATTTCATTATCAATGTTAATAATTCATCTTAAAAGAAGAAAATAAAGTTAAAAATATTAATAGATAAATGATACTTTTAAAAAAATACACACACCACCGAATCCCACCAAATGCACACGTTAAATTCATTGTTTATTTTTCTTAATATATCTAAGAAAATAATGAATGCTTATAATATTAGGTAATAAAAGAGCACTACTAATAATCCTAATGTCCCTATTTTAATAATCTGTCTCGAGCTGAAACTTTTCACCAACCTCACCTCAAAAATTATTAGTATTAAATAACCAGAACATAATCAATCAAAGATATATTCTAAAATCAACACATTTATCTGATATCTTATATTTTTGTTGAAAATTGAAAACGATCCAAAGTATGAAAAAAAAAAGAAGGATATTTTGAGAAAACATAAAAGGTAAAAAAAAAAAAAGGGTGCTAATAATAGTCTCCTTTATTCATTGAAAAAATGCAAAGAACAAAGACCATTATTCAGTGAAAATATATGATATCCAAATAAAAAGTAAAAAAAAAAATGCTTACTCAAATTAAAATTAATTGGCATATATTATTTTATATAGACCTTATAAAAGTTTCATTGAATATTAAAAAAACAAAAGAAAAATGTAAAAAAAATACGTTCGTAGTATTTATTTATTTACATTCTTTAATTTGCCAACTTATTGATATACATTTGTAAATATGAATTTGAAGTTCAGTTTTAATAATAGTATAATTCTAATCATAATTTTTGGTACCCTAGTTTATTCTTCAATCTTATTCTTCTCCTTAATAAAAATGATTATCCAACTAATCATAATCAATCAATGATAAGAAGACCCATTCAAACCTTGAATATGAAATCCACTAGTGTAACAATAATATCAAATAGTTTTTCTCTTTTAGATTAAGTGTCTCTGTTGTTTTACTTTAAAAAATATTTTTTTTATGAAAAATAATTTTAAAATAGTAAACATTATTTTTAACTAATTTTTTATTAATTAAAAGGTTAATTTTGAGAGTCAATAACAAATATATATATATATATATATATATATATATATATATATATATATATATAGAGTAAAATATAATCAAAATTACATAACTTTTTAAATAAATTATCTCAAAATAAAATTTAATCTACAAAATAAGTTAAAATAAAATGATGAAATATTTGAAGTAACATTTTTTAATTGATTCCTAACTATCAAACATTTAGTCTCGTACACCATCCCAAGTCTTACTAATATCCATACAATTTTTTCTTCAACTTGAGTGGTGCTTTTGTATAGCTTAAAACCCTTGAAGTCTTATTCATTTTAATGGCCTAACTTGAATTCGATGATTTAATTTTCAATTTCTTCATGTTTTGTATTACGAATTCAAAATATTTAAATAGTGACTTATCGTAGGAATTCAAAAACTTTTGTTTTTATTTATTTTTTTATTTATTTATTTAAGAAGTTATTTAGAAAAGATACAGTAAATGCATATTTAGAACAATTTTTTATCAAATGAATGCTTATAGTTAATAGGGGTGGAAGTAATATATAGGAAAAACTAGAGCATCAAATAAACACATTAAATTCAATATCTACTTTTCTTAATATATGTGGAAAGAAATTACATATAATTAGAGATAAAGATAGCACTACTAATATTTATAATGTGTATTGTGTGGTGTCCCTATTTTGATAGTATAATTAGTATTAAATAAACAAAAACGTAATCAATCACAGATTTCCACCATCCAATCAATAATTGAATAAACATCTTCCTATTTTTAAAATTATCATCACGTCACGTGCATGGATTTGGAAATTGGGATGATTAAATATGAGGAACAAAAGAAATATATATACAGTCAGACTTTATTGTCGCATATGCATAAAGCGGTCCTATCAACAACAAAAATATGTACAATTTAGTTTTAGTGTGACAGTGTTACAGAAGACAAATATTAGGAGACATTGTTGCAGGTTTGATATGGAGAAGTGCATAATTGAGGAGACTGTGACAGTTTTATACCTCACAAATATTTACAGACATTGTTACAGTTTGGTGGAGAAAAGTATAATGGGAGAGTATGTGATATTGGAAATCCTTGATAATTCAAATGTAATTTGGAAGCTTTTGAGATCGTTTTGTGGAAAGCAGTTTATTGAAAAAACATTTATGGAAGTCTGAAAAAATAAAGTTTTGAAGAGGAAATCCATTATCCAATTTGGAGAAATCGATTTCCTGAGAGTTGTGCAGTTTTCCATTTGTTTTTTTAATTGGGGAAATCGATTATCCCTCTTGATAATTCAAATGCATTGTGAAAGCTTTTGAGATCGTTTTGTGGAAAGCAGTTTATTGGAAAAGCACTTCAGAAAGTTTGGACAAATTTTCAAAGAGGAAATCGATTATCCAATTTGGAGAAATTGATTTCGTGAGAGTTGTACAGTTTTCTATTTGTTTTTTCAGTTGGGGAAACCTATTACCCCTGTTTGGAAAATCGATTTTCATCGCGATTTTTTGTGTTTTTAATTGCTTTTGGGCCTGGGCCTATTTTTGGTTCCAACTTATATTGTTTAGTATCCTAAAAGTACCCCTCATGTAATATGGTTTGAAGTTAATGCCATTTATTATTATTTTCCGCAATTTCTCTCTCTCACTCAATATCTCAATTAACTTCATCTTCTTCAACCCTCTATTTTCTACATTGATTCACCTACAAAATTTGTACTTGTTCTAACCAAGCGGTTGAGCTCCATTGGCAAGGAGCCCCGTCCAAGGACGTACTCGGGGAATACCGAGTTCGATTCCCAGGCGGAACAATCTTGCTTGGCCAGTGCGCATGCCTCTCCGCACGAGCCGGATTAGTGGCACACCTGTGGTGGGTCGACACCGGTGCGAATAGCTAAAAAAAAAAAAAAAATTGTACTTATTCCAACATGTGAAACACCCGACACCTAATGTGCAAATGACAGACAAAAAACAAACAACATTGAGTGCTTATTTAGCAATGGTAACACACCTAAAAAATAACCAAAAAAAGGAATTGTCATGTGAAAATGTTTCACGAACACCCATTTTTCTTACACATATGCCCACGTCCGAATAACTATGTGAAAAAATGTTATTGATTGAGTTCAACAAATAGTCGACTGGAGATAATTGGAATAAATTATGAAAACTAATCAAAGTTTGCATCATCTTCATCTTAAGCAACCGTTTTGCAATAATTGCTCAAGAATTATTGAAACTCGCATTCATGCTCTAAGAGATTTTTGCTATGCTAACCATACTTTGAAATCTTTGATTAAGCTCAAGATGGATGATGACATTGTCAATGGAAATCAGGATTGGACAACATTCTGGGCCATAACTTGCCATACAATTTGGTTCTGGAGGAATTAAAAAGAACACATTTATGATTATGTTCTCCCAATTATTTTATTTTATTACTACCAATCACTCCTATTATTCGTGGACCATAACTTGCCATACAATATGTGTCATGTCATAATCCTTAAATAAAATAATTTTGGTAGTAGTACTTAATACTCATTTTTGTGTTAATATAAACATGACACGTGCGCAAAAAGAGGCCACATGTAAATATGATTTATCATGATCAATGGCAACGTTTATGAAGTGCGTTTAAAAATAAGGTCTTGTTAACCAGTACCCTTAAGGTAATGATTAAGCATCCAAAAAAAAAATTTATAAAAAATTTAATATTTTAAATTTTGATGCATTAAATACGCAGATTACCAAGATAAATTTACTATTTTTTAAAGTCTATTGGTTAGCATTTTCCTTAAAAATAACAATTATTCTTTAATAACAATAATTGCTTCCCAAAAATCTAGAAACAATTATTCTTTACAAACAATAATTGCTTTCGAAAATTCTAGAAACAATTAGATTTAAACGTAATTTTATTTCACTGTATCTAAAATACACACACTATACGTTAGTTAATTTATGAGTAATTGATGCTGGATTTGATAAGAAATATCACCGTTCAATCTTCTACAATTGTAATTGGAAGAGAGTTAAAATTACTTGATATCATAATTGATTCTAAATCAGATTAGTCAATTCAATAAATCAAATACTGATGGGGAAAATAAATTAGAAAAAAAACTCCCAACATCTATACAATTGTGCAATACAATCACTGTCTAACTATTGTATTTTGTTTTGGCAAAGATTTTCTGTTTTTTTTTTAATCAATGGAAATTTTTGATTAATTAAAAAAATAAGAGGTATAAAGCGATCGTAAAAGATCTAGCTCCAAGAAATTAAAATGACAAAAGTCTCAGCTCTTAACATATTAGCTTAGCTAAGTATTGGCGTAATTTCTTATTCGTCCACCCCCTGTATACTATCATATCTATAATTTTTTCCTCTATTTTTTGTGTATGTACATTATTTTGAAAACATGTATCATTTCTATACTTTCATATTTCGTAAATACTCTCCGTTGCTGCAAGTTTGAGGATCTTCGCTCGCGCCCCTTTACCTTTAGAAAATCTCATGATCCATTCAATTTCTTGACTCCAGCCACCAACCGTGTGTTGGAGTTGCAGTCACGCCAGAATTTTTTGCCAAATCCCTTTGGTTCCGCTGCACTCAAACAACAGATGTTGTTGAGTTTCCTCTTCTGTGCATAAACAGCAGCTTGGCCTATCGACCATCCCGAAACGATGTAGCCTGGATTTTGTAGCAGATTTTCTGTTTTTTAATAACAGCTTGTTTGAAATCTTAAATATCGTAAAGATATATGTTGTAGATAGATTCTTCTTGACCTATTTTTTTTAAATGCAAATATAATATATTAATTAATAATTGAAAAAGGCACTAATAGCCAAAAAGTCACATAGATGTAGAGCTGTCAAAATGGGTTCGGCCCATCGGGCCGGCCCATAAGCCCAAAAATTTAACCGAATCGGGCCGTAAAATACCTTAAAAAAACACGACCCTGTCTTTTTGGGCCAAGCGGGCTTTGGGTTGACCCATTAAAAAAATACTTTGGTCAATTTTGGGAAAAAAAGATTGAGATAAGATATGATTTCATAAATATGTTTTCAAGTGATAAAGAAAAGTTAAAGAGGATGAAGATATATTTTCAAGATGATGTGATTAAGGAAATGGTTTAGAGATGGAGAGAAAATTTGATAAGAATTAGTGATAATATTAAGTTACTTTGTACTTTTATATATATATATATATATATATATATATATATATATATATATATATATATATATATATATATATATATATATATATATATATATATTTTAAACATCACTTATATACGTTTATGATGACTCTCTACTTATGTTGTGTTGCATTTATCCATTACATCTTTTTATAAAATTAAAACTATAATATTGAAATACGGGCCAGGCTGACCCATCGGACCGCACGGGCCTTTGAAAAATGGGCCGGATTCATTTTATGTGGCCTATTAAGCAATCGGGACGGGCCGAACCAGCCCATTTAAACACATTGGCCACCGGACCGAAGCGAGCTGGACCGGAGCGGCCCATTTGACAGCTCTACATAGATGGCACGAAAATGGCAGATGGAGTGTCAAACCAAGTCAAACAACAAAGACAATAGTAACACACAAAATAATAAAGTGAACGAGGCAAAAATCAAGAAAAAAAACCAAATAAGAAGAAAATCAACAGAGAAACCATAATTTAGACATAACTAGATTTCCAGTTACAGATACTTGCAAAACAAAAACCCACAAAAAAACCAACAAAAACACATCTTAAGGAAGACCGAAGCCACTCAACTCAATATTAGCTGAGAAACAAGAAAGGATTCTCAAGCTAAGCCAATACTATTTTCTATTGTGTATTCAAAAGATTTTTTTTTTAACATGATCAAAATGAAATTTTTATGGAGTGTCTGAAAAATATATAAGGTATATTGAAAATTTTAGAAGTTTAAAGGAATGCCGTAAGGTCAAACTTTTACCTAAATATAAACTCTTCTATTTTATGGATAAAAATTTATGAAATCTATAAAAAAAAAAATACTAAATTTTTTGATAGCAATATTGAATAAAGAGATCAAGAACATCATGATTCAAAATTACAACAAAATTATAAAAGTAGAGACTTTTACATATACTCATAAAAAAACTTATTTTACATCATTTAGCTTTGAATACAACACACAATTATTTTTTAGCAACATAAACTCAAATTGCAAGCACACTAGTACTATCTTATTGCAAATCACATGCTAGATGAACCTTGTGATTTCAACTTAGGGACCCAAATATAATTATCAGCTGGAAAAAAGTGACACACAGAAGAACTTCCTGGTGTAACACCAAGAACTTGAAATGAAACATGACTAGGTGCCCATTGTGATGTATCCATGTGACACACAACCATAGCTTCAACTTTATCTCCATTCTCACCCCCTAGTAATACTTTATACACCCTATTCTCACTTTCTTGACTATGACAATAAAAAACAGCAAAAGGGTAAGGCACAGTGTGACAAGCCACCATTTTTGGAGCTAGAATTTCCATCATAATTTCTACTATAGTGTAGTTTTGAAAAGTAACACTTGATTTTGTTTTATGCAAAGTTGCATAAACTTGGATTTCGGAATTTGAACCAAGAACATTTTGTGTGAATTCAAGCATGGATTGTAATGAAGTAGCGCAGAATTTGACTTCTCCTTTGATGTGTTTGCTTTCACATTCTTGTAAGGTGTTTTCCATGGCCATGGCTTGTGGAGTGTTTGGAGAAAAAGAGAAGAATTTGAGAAGATATGAGAGATGGTTTGATGAGAAAGGAAGTGATTCTGCTTTTTCTTTTGGCCATAACTTTGGAGAAGTTGAAGGGTCTCTCTTGGGAAAATAAATTTGCATTGTTTTTCCAACTTTTAAATCTTTCAAAGTGAAAAACACCATTAATGAAGGATCAATATTATGAGTCATATGATTATGTTGATGATGGTGTTGAATTTCCAATGATGTGTTTTTTGTTTCAACCAATTCCCTTGCTCGGTTTCCATGAGAACACTGCAAAAATTCAGTAATATTTGGAAATAAAAGAAAAATAAATAGAGAAAGAGAGATTCAAGAAAAGAAAGAAAGAAACATACCAAAAGGATTATGAGGAGATGAAGAAGGATGATCCAAGATACAAAATTTATTGCCATATTTCTACTTTCAACGTTGAATTCTTCACAAAGTTATCACTGAAGTCAAATGACTAGAACTATAAAGAGATCGAATTAGAACATAATCAAGTGGTTTTTATTTACTGTGGAGTTTTGTTTTTGCTTATAATATTTAATCTAATCTACTAGCATATAGTTTTCCAACGTTTTGAACATTAGTTCAATTTGGTATATGGGTGTTTTAAACCCCGGTTCAAACTTGCTAGTTGGACCGGAACCGAAGGATAGAGCGGTCCAGTAAAAGCATATGACTTATTGCCTAATTGATCCACTAACTAATGAATTAATGAATTTTTTAAACCGGCGGATTAATGTTTTAATATTTATTTTTTAATTTGATAAAACAACGTATTTTTGAGTTGGGAGTAAAAAGACTAAAATTGAAAGAAAAAAAAGGTTTTCCCTCTCTTACATTTAGAAAATCTTTGAAATCTATTGTATTGTATCGTGAAAAACTCAAGTCTCATATTGATTAAAGATAGAATCTACAAAGAATTTATATAAAGTGACACCTCTCACCTTACAAACCATTTTTTAAAGGGATAGTTACCTCAAATTCTAATTCTATCATGGTGTCACAGCTTATCGATTCGGGTCACCCACAATTTATATGCGCGCCAAATCCTATAACAATAGGCACATTGGGGTGTATTAAAAAACTTAGTTTCACTTATTACGTTATTCAACTTATTTGAGTGAATAATTTCATAAATTTTTGTGTGTAGATTTTATAGTAAGAAATTTATGTCAAAAACTTTATTTCATGAACCACTTATTCGACCACTAACTTAGTAATCTAGTGGCTTGATTGCATCGATGACTGGTACGAATTTTAAAATTACTGAAACAGTTTGGTTGAGCAGTATGGGTATTGTATATAAACTATCATCAATATTTCTCAACTAATGCAACTCTTTGAGGTGTACCAAAAGAGTTGTCCTCTAGTAAAATTAAGGGAGTAACGCAAGTCTTTGAGGTGTACCAAAAGAATTGTCCTCTAATAAAAACTAAGGGGCTAAAATGGGTTAAAGAGTCTGACCCTCCTTCTAGCACCAATGTTCTGATCGAACTCGAGGATGTTAGCCACTGATCATGAGGTTACGATGTATTGTTCACTTTGAGCGTAAGAACTCATCACACCTTTATCTTTTGAAAAAAAATCGTTCGTTGAAATGAGGAGTGTATGTTCTATAAAAATTACATTTAATCTCAATTCTCAAGCAATGTGAAATATCTTGATGTACTAGAACCGTTTCTCCCATGTCAAGGTTAAAGGGCTAAAAGTTCTAACCCTTAAGCATGTGGATCTCACCTTTTTACTAGCGCTAATGTTACAATCGACCTCAAATACACTAATCAATGCAGGTAGGAAGTATTGTCCATATTAGGTGTGAAATTTTTCGTTGCTTTGTCAACGAAATTTCCGGTACACCCTACCAAATTTTCGGTACGAGGAAATTTCCGGTAGTGTATTTGAAATTTCCGGTATACCAAAAATTTCAAATTTCCGGACAGTACCGAAAATTTCATTATAACTTAAATTTTCAGTATGTTTCAATATTAGGTTTTTTCAACGGTTGAGATTTTGTCGACACTTTTGGAGGGTCCTAATTGCACCGACACATATGTGTGGTCTAGAATGCATCATCATTTGTATAAATAAGGGTCTTAGGATTATTGAATAACATATCTCAACAAAATGTCTCTTCCTCAGTATTTGATTAATGTATAAGTGTATTTCGATGGCTGCAACCCTGCTGTCGGAGGAAGGCGTCTAGCACGTAGCTCTGTGGCATGCGCCTCATCAACAGCTTGAGCAACCGCACCGGCTCTATCGGTGGTCCGTCCCGCAATAGAACCGTCCCTGCCTCTGGTCCTCACTGCAAAATTTAAAAATAAAAGGAAAATAGCTTCTAATACCTGAAATTTCGAAATTTCCATTATGATAATACGCACCGGAAATTTCAAAATTATCGAAAATATTAGTAAATGATAATACTGGGAATTTTAAAATTTTCTGTAGCAAATACCGAAAATTTTAAAATTTCGAGTACAATATACTAGAAATTTCATAAATATACCATAAATCTAACTTGTTTTCGCCAAATTTCAGATACGCCTTCGAAATTTTTGATATCGTCAAAGAATTTGAAAAATTCGATTCTTCTTGTAAATTTGTAAAAATATGGTAATGAAAATTAATTGAATAATTTGATCTTTTTCATAGATTTGGAAGTGCCATATATAATTTGGAAGTGGCAAGATAAATAATTGAAAAGGGTGAGTATTGTTTTAGATTGGGTCAAAGCCCAATCCAATTAGGAGCCAAGAGCCATAACTTATCATTCAAAGTAAGGATGGAAAATTTTGTGTACGAACGAATATCAATATCCGTTATTAATTTGGTAAAATTATCAAAGTACTATATTGCATAAACATAAATATTAACTGCATAAATGAAATACAAATTTAATTGTTTAATCTGATTTACAATTTATCGTTAAAGTGAAAGTGCGGTATTAATATAATTGTGCTGTATGTTATTTATTTTTTTGTTAAAATAGGAGAAATTTTTTTATATATTTTCACAACATACTAATCTTTAAAAATTTAAAACAATGATATTTTTTAGAAAATTATCGAAGGTATAATTTATAAAGGATGGCAAAATAGGAAAATTAGATTGCACCTTGCAACTCTAATACTTTAGTATTATCGATTATGACGGCTGAATCTTATGATCATTCTTGTTTGTAAAGTTTTTTTGACTTAATATATTCTTTGATTTGATTAAAAAAACAATTATATTTTTAGATATTCACAAATACAAATGAATCACTCAATAAAACAACGATTCCAAACACAAATATTGAAGATTTTTTATAATAATCAAGTTTTTTTTTAAAAATATAAAATAAACTAATATTTCAAAAAAATTACTCATTTAACCCTGTTTGAGAATGTTTTTCACGTAGGTGCATGGCGCCTCCTATATATTTTTTTAAATTAATCTAATTACCTGCAGATTTAGTGTTATCTGCGAATTTATCTTACGTGGAAAATATCCCCAAACATAATTAGATAGATATTTTTTTTAAAAAAATATTAGTTTATTTGGTTTTTTTTTAAAAACTTGGTTAAACAAAAAATCTTCACAAATATTCATTAACTATAATCCAAACACAAGTCCACAAAAACAGAGTGGGAAAATTATTTTGTAGAGTCACCATGCTGCCCCCAGAACATTTGTGACAAACTAATAATTGTTCAATACAACAACACTAATTTGTTTATGTTTGGAAGATGACAAGACAGAAAATAAAATATATTTCATATTAAGAAAAAAACAAAACTTCATCACGTGAGTGCGCTAATAATACACGTGAATAACGACCCAACTTGTTTCTTTATATATATAATATATATATTTATTTTATTAAAAATATCAATATTGTCATTTAGCTAATTTATCTCCCAATATAATGAAAAAATAGAAAGAAAAAAATTTCAAATCTTTTGTACTAAACAATTAACAAAATATTATACATTTTAAATAATTAGGTTAAATATATTTTTGGTCCCTACAAAATTATCAAATTTGACTTTTAGTTCTTATAAAAAAGAGTCACATTTTATTTCTTATAAAATTATTTATGTTCGTAGTTTTAGTTTCTGTAGAAGGACTAAAACGTCATGAAAAATAATTTTACAATGACTAAAAATAACATTTTTTTATAGAAATTAAAAGTCAAATTTCAAATAATTATGGAACCAAAAATATATTTAATCTTAAATAATATGATATTGAATTTGATAATTTTAGATGAATTTATAATTTATACATTATTAAAAAGTTATATAAATAAATAAATTTTGAATGGGCGTAGTGAACATATGTAGAATAATTAAAATATATTACATGTTTTAGTCACATCTCAACAAAAAATAATAATATTTAAATTACCCTCTTTTATATAAATTATTCAAAAACTTTTTATTTATTTATTTTTTGTCTAAAGTCTTAATTTTCTTTTCAGGAACGTTTTCTTCCATAATAACGATGTATTACAATAATAGTATAGTATGGGAGACGGTTTAAAAAAAAAATCACTTTAAAAGAAGTTAAACTGTCTCACCCTAGAGCAAACCTATCTTTCTGTTCATAATGGACAATGATAAAGAAGGAGTCTGTAAATAGGTTAATGGTTAATAAACATGATGGAAAACAATCCTTAAAATCATAAGAAGACTGGTCTAAAGATGAATATGAATAATCTCATGGAAATTCATAAGCTCTCAATACCATATTCAATGGAGTTGACAAAAATATATTTAGACACATCAACATATGTTCCATTGCCAAAGAAGCTTAGGTGACACTCAAATCTACTCATGAGGGAACTTTAAAAATTCGCATGTCAAGACTTCAACATCTCACTACAAAATTTGAGAACCCGAGAATGAAAAAGGTGAAACAATCTCTGAATTCTATGTTCGTCTTCGTGATTTAGCCAATTGCTCATTTGCACTCGGTGAAAAAATGTCTCAAGAAAAACTGGCCACAAATATTCTCAAATATCTCCCAAAGAGGTTTGATATGAAGGTCATAACAATAGAAGAAACTTCAGACATCAATATTGTCAAGGTGGATGAACTCATTGGTTCATTGCTAACATTTCTATCTCACGGGTCACTATCAGCACAAAACTCATTTTATTCTTAATCAACATTAATTTAATTTTCAATCAACATTAATTAAGTTTATAAGATCATTGTTCATTTTGCAATTATGTATTTTATTTCAAATTTAAATGTATATCTATATACATTTTATACTATATTAAATTGGATAATACTCTATAATCATGTAAACAACTTATTTTCCATCTCACGATGCTATGATAAGCATGTTTATGAGTTATGAACATGAATTGATGTGTTGAGCATATTGAGTATGAATGACGTGTTGTTCATGTATGGTGATTGTGTGGCAGTCCAAAGAGTGGGTCATAAGAGTTGTCAGTGCTTTATGTTAGGATCAGAGAGGGGTCTTAACGCATTGATATTAATATGTACGATTCATGCATCATTTGTGTTGTGTCAAAAGGCATGTTCGCTAGTTCAGAGAGGGGACTAATGTCTTGTCCCAAGCTCAAAGAGAGGCTTGGAGCTCAGAGAAGGGGCTCATGGGTTCAGAGAGGGGACCCGGTTTGTGAGAAAAGAAAATGTTGAGTTGGTACCACATGCATATGCATCGAGTTGCATAATTGAGTTACATTATATAAATGAGTTGTATGCAATTGCCTATAGAATATGTATGTGTTGATACTCTACGTTGCAGTATGTACAACTTACTTTATTAATGTGATTTCTCACCCCTTTGTTGTTGTTGTTGTGGTTTGTGTTCCTCTTTGGATTACATATAAATAGGTAATTGAGTAGCTGCTTAGAGTGGAGGAAGGCGCGAGACTTTTCTTCTTTTATTTTCATTTTGCATCTTTAGATTACGTGCTCTGATCTATACAACTAGGCGGGGCGAAAGATTGTTTCCTTTTAAATCTGTTTATTTTATTTTAGAGAGTTGGATGTTATACTCTCGTTATTGTGATGATTATAACGTTTAAGGAGATTATTTATACACTATTTTTATTTTATTTAGTAAAGTGAATTCATGATACCTATATGATTTGCGAAACATGTTTACTTTTATAATCTCGCTTCAATGATACCTTAAATGAAGGTGAGCAAGCGATGACAGGTGGTGAATGTCTTGTTTATTAAATTATGTGTTACAGAGCAGATAAGTTTGATATCGAGTAACATCCTAAGTGTATACACGTATTCATTGTATGTTTTATTTTATTGTATTAAGCGCGGGGTTTTTAGGGTGTTACAACGCATGAAACAAAACTCAATGGTCTAATAGGTTTTCGCAATTTTTTATTGCCATAAATCAACAACATTACAAGCCTAATTTGCAGCAAAATATACTCTTACTACATTGTATTTACCAAAATGGTGCAATGTATTCACTTTCTTGGTTGGATAACTGTTTTTATTATTATTTAATTTCATTCATGTATCCTCCTCACCTAATAGCTAAGGATTATGAGAAGATTGGTTCATGACACTATCTAAACAATATATAATATGAACAATTGTGTACTGATCTGGTCATTGCTAGTGTCCTTGGTTTTAACCTTAGGAGATTGGTTAGAATGGAATGACAAAACTCTAATTTGTAAAGAAAAACAGTTCTTTAAACCATAGAAGCAAAAGGTTAAGGAAATAGTAGTGGTACGTGTCACGTGTTGTTAGAATACATGATAAAGGATATTAGTTTAGTTAAAGTTGTCAAGGAGCATACATGTTATATGATCCTTAGAGACATTTGTCATCAATAAAGATGTGATGATGGCTAAAACTTAATACTCTAATACTCTTTTTCCTAACCTAAAAATATCGACTTTTACACATTGATCTCATGCTCAGCTACGGAATTTTTTAGTGATATTAAGAATAGCAATGTGACCAAAAAGATCATAAATTGTTTATCCAAAGTTCCAAACAGTGCCAAAAACAACAAAAACGTTATAATAATGTGAAGAAACAAGTTATCTATTCTACAAAGCAAGCAAGATCTTCATTCATACCCAGAAATTAACTAACTGAGATCTTCTCGATCAACAAAATGGGGTCCAACGTTTGAGCTTTTAAATTACTCAAAGACATACTAGTAATAGAGTAAAGATTAATGCATTCACAACAATAACCATGGAAGCTATCGAAATGGATTAAGTTTTGATATTTTACTACAAATTCAAAGAATTATAACTAAAAAAAAGTGTAGAAATTTTGACGCGGGAGAATTTCACTGAGAGGCGGGAGGAGCATTTTAGATGATTTAGGAATTTTTTCAACTTTACCTCCCAAAAATTCTTTTAGAAAAATTTGACAAAAAAATTAAATTTTTTTTTACAAAATAAAAAGGTTAAGTAAAAAAATAATTAAAAAAGGATATTATATTCATGTCTTATATTCGATTTTAACAGGGATTTTTTTTAAGGGTTGAGTGAAAAATTGAGTGCCTTTTATCTACGAGTATTAGAGACCATATACCAACTGTGTCTTGTAATTTTGGGTCTCTAAATGATCTCTACATGAATCCTTTTTTTACAGTCACTAAAGGTGTGCGTTAGTATATGGCAAATTTCTTGTAGTATTTGTATGGTCGGAAACAATTTCTTCGACAATGGAATAAGAGATTCGAGAAGTTCATGGTGCACATATTGTACTAAAAGTCAGTTTGACCACCGTGTTTACTTCATATTTTGACCCGGAAGTTTACTTGTGATTTTGTTGCTTTATGTGGATGATATCCTTACAGCCAGCGACACTGTTGAAGAAGTATTAAGGGTAATGGTTGAACTCGAACAGGAGTTTGAGATTAAGGATCTTGGTACTGTCACCAGAATTCTTGGATTGACATTTAGAGAGATATAAAGTAGTAAAAATTATTCTTATCTCAAGAGACCTACCTATGAAATATTCTCGACAAGTTTGATATGTCGAATTCAAAGCTTGTTGTAACTCCGATAAATTCTCAATTCAAGTTGAGTATAACTCAGTGTCCCAGTAGTGAGGTCGAAAGAACATATATGACTACTATATGATATGCTTACATAGTAGGTTCTTTGATGTATGCTATGGTCTGTACTAGGCTAGACATATCATATGCAGTGAGCCTTGCAAACAGGTACATGCTCAATCCTCAAAAGGTGCACTAGCAAGCTTTGAAGTGGATTCTAAGGTACATAAATAGGTCTCTGAGAAGAATCCTGATTTGTGATGGAACCTGTGGAGATGATAGCAAAGAAGAAATTGAAGGATTTGTCGACTCTGATTATGCAGGTTGTATGGATCCCAAAAAATCTATTTTTGGATATGTGTTCACTATGTTTGCCACTATAATCAATTGGAAAGGAACACTTCAGGAGGTTGTTTCCTTACCAACCACTGAAGTAGAATATACTTCCCTCACTGAAGTTGTGAGAGAAGCATTGTGGCTTGATGGTTTTGCTAATTAGTCAAAACTTCAAGGTCAAGCAATCACTGCTAAATGTGATAGTTAAAGTGCAATACAGCTGTCAAAAAATTCAGCCTATCATGAGCGAACCAAGCACATCGATGTGACGTTGTATTTTGTCAGAGAGATAATCAAGTGTGAATAGGGGTGTTCGCGGGCCGGTTTGGTTCGATTTTGAGAGAATCCGATACCCAAACTGATTAAAATTATATGGATTGGTTTGGATTGGATTTGTAAATTTTTACAATAAAGCCCAAACCGAAACGGACCGAGAAACAACGGGTTGGTTTGGGTTGGATTGATCGGGTAGATAAACAGTGCAAAAATATTTGAAAAAAAAAAATTATTTATGGAAATTAATTTTTCATAATAATATAAATACATAGTATTAATAGTGTTCAATTGTAAATATTAATTTTTCCCTAATAGATTAAAAATATCTAACAAGAACAATATCTAACATAAAGACTTTTGAATCTATAAGTAATTACTTCAGTTAATATGATAATGAATGTGTTTCATAACTCTATGCTCAATTACATAACTCTATGCTCAATTACCACTACACTAATAATTTTCTAATAACTAATTAAAATAACATAACTTATCCACATACAACATTTCACTTTTTTCTTGTTGAAGTTGAATGTTTGATAGTAATTTTCAAGGTAATTAATTATGATTGGTTTGGGTTGGGTTTGCGGGTAGAAAATTAAAAATCCGATGTCCGAACCAATTGTCATTGGATTTCATTGGTTTGGTTCGGTTCTAGCCCGAAGTGAAAAAATGTCCAACCCAAACACTATAGTTTGGTTTGGATTGCGGTTTGGTTTGGATTTACCCGAACCAATGAACACCCCTAAGTGTGAAGAAGTCCAAGTGCTGAAGGTTTCGACTAAAGACAATGATGTTGATATGATCACCAAGACATTGTAAAGTTACAAATTTTTCTTATGTATGTAGTTGATAAAGTTGCATGAAGAAAGCTAGTTTGTTCCCTTGATGTTATAGAGTTTGTTCCATGGTGGAGATTTGTGATAATTGGATCGAACTCTAGTCTCGACAAGGGTTGGTTCAACAGAATTCGAAGTCTTGCATACTGTATTCGAAGTCCATTCAAGCATGCAGTTTTCGAAATATGCTATGTTGTTAGTGTGTCGAATTGGGAGAGTCTGCTAGCTCAATTGCTTAAGTTAGCTTGTTGTTTAAGTTAGCTTAGAAGTTTACAAATAGACTAGTTCTCTCAGGTTGTTGAGAGAGCATTGGTTGTTGTTATTCACTTGTAATCTTTAACCCTAATTGAGAAAGTTAATAGTAAAACAGTTATAACCAATCCAGATTTCTTCTTCTTCTTTCCTCTTCTCTTTTTTTTTTTCCGTAAAACTAAAGGGTTTCTTGTGTTTGTTCAAGAAACTTAATCTTTCTTAAAATTTTAATTTGTTTTTGACGACACTCGTTACAACAAATTCTATATTGTATAGAACCCGTGCGGATGCACGGTATCTTGATAGTTCATAGAAAAATGGTCAGCACATGTATCTTCCTAGTTCAATATTGCTAGTTCATAGATAAATATTTAGACATTATTTTTTTTATTTTTTTTCTAATTCATCATTTTTTTTTCTTCCATTTGTTTTCATAATCCTTATTTTATTATAATTATTAGCATCCACCATTTTTTTATTCTCTCGTTTCTAGGCGCTCCCATGGTGAAAATATATAAGTTAGAAATTGGTGCTTCAAGTCAACCGTAAATTGGTGCTTCAAGTCCCACCATAAAAACAAGCGCATCGTTACTCTTAATAATCTTTATTTTTTAACTTTATTCAAAACATATTTAGTAATATTTATTTTATGAAAAAACAAGAATATAAAAGTATAAAACATCCTTAATCTTAATTTTTGTTTTTGAAAAATGATATGAATCTTTAACATATGATCGATATGGAACACCCACTTTTTTTATCGATATGTTTTCCTCATACGAGTTAATGTTTTCTCTTCCTCGGGTAGTGGTACAATAAAATAAAATTTGTAATCAAATTCATGTAATTAATTTTCATACATTATGGGAGAGATGGATTCAAATATTTGTAGTAGAAACTCTCATGATTGGTAATCTTAATAATATAATGCATATGGTCCACATAGATCGGATTGTTTCCCCGAATACTGTTCTACAGATATTTGTTCTTTTCAAAATATATGCTGTTTTGGGTTTGCATTATATTTGCGATAAAAAGGTATGCATTATATAGCCCGACAAAAAACAAAACACCACCTAATGTTCTGTCCGTTAGTTTTTGCATTTATTATAATATTCTGTTTCGAAATCATAAATGACTATTACATAAACAACAAGATAATCGAGCTTCTGGTGCATCACGTTGATGCGATAATGTGAATCGAAGGTTGTGATTACGGTGTTTTTTGATCCAGAGGTATTAGTGTTGATATGGTGTTGTTAATCGGTGTTGTTGTCTCCGATGCGGTGTATCTGAGAGGGATATCTGCATGATTATCACTTCAACGCCCAAGTCAGTTTATAGTTCAAGATAGATGATGGTGAAAGTGGAGATTAGAGATTGTGTATCTTAGAATCCTGTACGAAGGTATTTATACATTGGGCCTCGCGGAATAGGCTAGGTAGTGGGCCTTGTGCTATTGGGCATTTGGCCGACGCAGAGCAGTGGGTCTCGGGTCTTTGGCCAACACAGAACAGCTGCCCCTACGACTCGTCAAGCATGTTTGATGTCGGGGGAGTCTTTCAGTAATAATGGTCAGCCTTTAAAGGAAGTTTAACAAGGCGTCTCGACTTGCATGTGCCGCTTTAGCTTTGCCAAAACGTGATGCGAATGTGAGCATGAAATGTAATCCCATCATCAAAATATTTTGCCGTTTTTCTTTAACGTGTGACCTGAAAAGGTATGGAGTGATGTGTCACAACTTTCTGTGTGCTTTCCGTCGATTTGTCCTTATTTTTTGTTATCGATCAAATACGTCGATTGCATTCACATATATAAAGATAGAGAGAACGTGGAGAAACTTTGTAGTATTCTCGTAAACTAAGTTTCCATTGTCACTTTGAGTTTTTCCTCTTATTTGAGAGCACTTACTTCCCAGAGTAAGCGCCGTAGCACATTAATAATTCTAAAGCACTTAAGCTTTTGTTTTCCAGCTTCTTTTCTCGTTTCAGCACCTTCGCCTTCCTATTTCAAGGTACCTTCTCTTCTCCTCAGCTTTTACTCAAGTTTTTATCGTGTTTTCATTATGATGAGTGGTAACTCTATTATCGTTGAGAGTGACTCGGAGGGTAGTGTTTCTTCGTCTTTAAAAAGGGGAATGGAACTCGAATCACATTCCTTCTCGTCTGTCTATGGGGGTCTTGAATCGAGAATCATTATTTTATGTGATGATTCAAAGATGGAAGAGACATTTGGAGAATCTTTGTCAGATGAAGCTTTCTCCTCTAATACTTCAAAATCTTTATTTCCTATGAAATTCGACAGGAGTGAAAATCTTATCAAAAAATCGATGCCTCCTTCCGTCTTGACTGAGAGATAAATAAAGGCTTCCTATCAAATGAGAGAACGTACCACTACTACGGAATACACCTTCAGTGAAACTATATTACGACGACAATATATCCACCATAGTCATATCACATTTTCTATACGCATGTTTTTTTTATGGATAAAGCTAACATGTGCCCCAAAGGCACATGTTAAGAAACCTAAAGATAGAAAATTTGTATTGGAAAATATAATAAACACATTAATCATCAACTTTTAATTAAAAGAATGCATAATTTCTAAGAAAATTTTTCCACATTTAGCTTTAACATGTGCCCTTAGGGCACATGTTAGCATTACCCTTTTTTATTAAGAAACTTTCATAACATATCCTATAAAGAACAGTTGTAATATAAGTTGGGTGACAAGTTTCAAATATCAGCATCAACATTTTTTTAAATTTTTACAGTAAAAATAAGCGTGCGTCCCTTAATATTTTTTTAATTTACTAATTGAAAGTATAACAACTGCGATTGTTTTATTTAAACGTGGTTATAAGTTTCATATATCACTACGGTTGAAGCTCTCAACCATTGTGAAATTTTTTCCAACAAAAACAAAAATATAGCAGGTACTTTATTTCGTTCATAACACTTATGAATATTCACCATCCTCTTCGAATATCATTTATAGAAGCGAAATCTTTATCATCATATTCGAATATGATTTACGGAAGCGAAATCTTTATCATCCTATTCGAATATCATTTATGGAAGCGAAATCTTCACCATCCTCTTTGAATATCATTTTTGGAAACCTCGAGTTGTTGAATGATTACACCTCTTTATCTTTTTAAATTTCTTTTTCCATTCTTTGAAAGTTTTGATATTCCTTCTTACGCATAACAAGTGTATTCTTGTTTATTCTCTGATCTTTGTAGGTTTTTTGATTCCTAATAGAATTGTGTCATTGATGTAATACAAGTTTCAATTT
This sequence comes from Vicia villosa, assembly GCF_029867415.1. Taxonomy (NCBI): domain Eukaryota; kingdom Viridiplantae; phylum Streptophyta; class Magnoliopsida; order Fabales; family Fabaceae; genus Vicia; species Vicia villosa. The sequence continues at coordinate 13,960,528 of NC_081182.1, forward strand.
AAAAATGGGTGTATTGTTGTTTCTGGTATGATATGATTGAGAATTATTTAGAAATAATATCACAACGGTTGTTAATTCAATTGTTATTATAAGTAGAATAATAAAACCCAAAAATGGTGTGTTATGAGCCGAACCCATGACCTTTCTATTATAACACAACAGTTGTTTCCATTATAAGTAGAACGCTATCTAATATATAACAACAGTCACACGCCCGTTGTGGTAACCTGCATATATATGATCACACGCTACCTAACAATGGATATGCTACCGGCATTATATGTATTTCACAACCGTTATTATTTGTGCTTTCTGTAGTAGTGTGATGGTTGCTTTATTCAAATGTACCCAGAGTTGACTGGTTATGACCCTAGCGACACTGAGATTGCTCGTCATATAGAGTGCCAAGGGCGGCTAGATAGTGTGTCATGGGTGAATCCTGATGACCATCATAAAGCCAATGGTGTATCCGATTAATAAAGTCGTCCAATGCAAGTAGGTGCCATTGGGTGGCTGTCGAAATAGTTGGGACTCCTTCTATTCTTGACACCATCAAAGTCATAACTCATGCCAGCATCATAGTTGGAAATTCCCTAGATTGGGTGATTGTGCCTATAGGTCCAGATGAGAGGGTATGCAGCTCTTTTGAGGGTTGCTCGATTCCCTGTACGGATTTCTTTTCACTAGGTTGGGGATACATATATCCTTCTTTGATTTTGAGGTGGTCGTGATGAATCTTTATGGCAGTGTTCCAACTTTATGTCGGGTATAAATTTTGGAAACCTTCATTGGGAATATTCTTGGACCTCTTATCTGTGGCTCGTACTTCGCTGGATGATGCTCGGGATCAAGGATTAATCTGCCTTCGTCCCTAAGTGCCTTGGTTCAACTCTTTTACTTTTGAGTGGGTGAACATTCTTGAGCGTTTCTTTCTGGTGAAACATGTCATTTCTAAGGCGCATATGGCCTTCTACTCATCTTTGTCTTCGGTGGCGAGCGTCTGCTCTTACAAAAGTGGGTTTTAAAAATCTTGGTCCATAACTTATTTCCACCGGCCCATCCCTTCTTATCATTTCGAGCTAACTTCTCTATCCTCCGAGGAGGTTAAAATAAAAGAGGATTTGTATGTCTGGTATCAAGGACTCGGATATGAAGAAGGGTTTGGAGCTGATGAAGCACTATCTTTTCAACAAAAGAAAAGACGAATAGATACTCGCGCGATTATTTATGCCTTTAAAAATCCCGAGAGACAAAAACTCTTTCGCGAAGATAGGGAATTCAGGCGCCTTTTTTAGTTGTGCAACTTGTGCTTTCGAAGATGTTGTAGCAACTTGTAAGAGTTTGTAGTGTTCGTTTAAAATTCATTACCAATGGCAACTAGTCAGAGACCCGTGCTCCCGCACAGGTGATTTTTTTTTGGTGTAGTATTTTTTTAATGATATGAATAATATAAATAAAAGGAATTATGAGCAATATGCATAATTAAAAGGAATCGTTTTACTTAAATAGAGTTAGGGTTTCATCGATTGCTTGTTATACTCCCAATTCTTTGAAAACCGAATATCCATAAGAATCGTTTTAAAATTTGAAAATAAATACTTTAGTTTTCAAATAAAAGTCATTGTTGTTTATAATAAAATAGACATTGTGTTGAAAGTGGCCCGTAAGATTAAACATTTTATTATCGTATTCATGTGCTAATTTTGTGCATAATATGTAGTTTGGTTAATTGAATAGTAATTGTTTGATAGTAAATGACCATAAAAACTCAATGTATTAAAGAACCATATAAAAAAATGACATGTGAGTTGGAGAAAAAAATAAAAATTTAACAAATGCAAATATAAAATTTTAAATATAAATGCAAAATATTAAATAATTTAATTAACTGTAAATTAAATAATAATTATATAGATTTAACTTAAGTGTATTAAATAATCTTACTGGAGAAAACAATGATCCCAAAAAAGGATTAAGATATGTCAAGAACACAATAGCAAAATAGGACCAAGTAATTTAATATTTGACGGTCCAACAACAATTAAAAGAAAGGGATATGAATCACTATTGGTTAATGAGTAAATAAAATTGAGAAAAATCATTAAAGATATAGTCACACGTGAACATTCCAGAAAGACATGAGATAAATATTTTAAGCTCAATGAGAAGAGCCTTATATCATTTGATAAGACTTGGTTATTGCTGATATATAATTATTATAAAATCACTAATAATTAAAAATATTTAAAATAAATATTTAACAAATCACCGATATGATAAATCCAATACGTCTAATAGCTATAAATATTTATAAAATTATTAATAACTATAAATATTTAAAAATATTTTATTAACTAAAATAAAAAAAAAAAGGATTATGGTGATAATGACCCGTGAAAATGAAGATATTTTTGTTTGAATATAGTTGATTCCCGTAAAACTTCATGATATTGTTAAATTGAATAAAAACATTCTTATTTTCTACGAATTTAAAAAATTTGATAATTTGATACTTTTGGTAATAATAAATTAATAATAAGAATAATTTGATACATGATAAAAACAATAAATTTTAAATTAATATAATAAAATTGCAGACATGCAAAATTAAACACGGTATTTACATTATGGTTTTAATAAAGAGTTTAAAGGTAGTGCACTGACAATGTAAACTAACTTTATACATACAACTAAACAAAACCATTACACTAGTCATGTCATATTAGTTTTTTTAAATTAAAATTGTATTTTAATTAAATACATGGTTGTGATTGATTGACAGTGTAATATCTCTTTTTCTCTTTAACAAAATAATAGTAAGTTAAATAAACACAATTTTTATCTCTACTTTTTAATTTTATTTTGATTGTAATTTTTCTCCTCTCGTCTCTATTTTTCTATTGCAAATAATTTTTTTTAAAATGAGTGTGTAGTGTGACAATGAGTTCAAACTACATTTATTGTGCCTGTTCATATTCATTTTATACATTTTTATGCCATAATTAAATATGACTTCTATCATCTATGGCTTACATGTGATGCCGTCATTCATGCAATAAAGTTGTAGGAAAAAATGTTATTTAATTCGGATCAATAAAAAACTAACACTTGGGGTATCCATTCAATAAAGTTGAAAGAGTAAATACATAATTTGTTAGATACGGAAATACCCTTTTATAAGCATTTGTAACACATTTTGTAATTGCTTTCAACTATAAATGCAAAAAAGTGTTGTGACATTAACACTCCTTCATGTAGAGCTGTCAAAATGGGCTAGCCCATATGGGCCGGCCCGCCAGGCCCGAAAAATCATAGGGCTTAAGCCTTAAAATTAAAGCCCATATTTTTTAGGGCCTTTTTAGCCCAGCCCTAAAAAGCTCGCTAACCATTAGGGCTAGCCCATATGGGTCGTGGGTAGCCCATTAGGCCCGCATAATTATAAATTTTTAAAAAATATATTAATATTTATATTATCTTACTCCAAAATAGCATATTGATTTTTCCCACTTCACTAAATTTTATCTCTACTTTATTTAATCTTTCTCTTTTAAATATTATACATTAATATAATCAACATTTTTTCATTGTATTATATTAGTTTTTCTCTTGTAATAAATATTCAAGTATTATTTTATACAATCTAGACATATATTGTATCTAGAAACACATTATAATATTTATAAGAGACAATATAGTACTTAAAAATGTATTATGTTTAAAATAACATAATTTTTAATCTTATTTATAATAAATATTATGGAGTTTTTATTTTAATTTTTTAAAATAAAAAAGCCCATTTAGGGCCGGGTAGTCCGAAGCCCATCTAGGGCCGGGCTCGTGTAGTAAATCTCGAGCCCAAATTACACAGGGCCTTTTTGGCCCAGCCCTGAAAAGCCCACAGGTGTTATGACTTTATCAAAACTAATGTTATTGTATCAGGATTTTTTTTATCAAGGTCTTATTCCATTTGTTATTTTTTTTTTTAGATTTACAAATCATAAAAATATTACCCGTGCGGCAGCACAGGTTTGTTACTAGTCCATTAAATAAAACTGAAAGAGTGAGTACGTAATTTGTTAGTTACGAAAATACCTTTTTATTTGTGCAAATAAATTTTGCTGAAAAGACAATTTAGTCAATTTGAAAAATCTATTAATAATAAAAAGATAGTATACTACAATAGTTGAATGAGCTTTTATTACTCTAAAATTAATATATTATAATTTATATCTACCTATTATCAAATTAATTTATTTTAAATCCCTGAACTCCATCAATAAAAAAATAGAGCTCTAAATTTTTTTAAAAAAAAGCTTTTATTTTCTATTATTATTGAGCTGATAGCCCGTGAGAAATCAATAATAAAATTAAGGGATAATAGACATTTATCCCCTGTCATATAGGCGAGATTCGGGTTACCCCTATTTTTTTTTTTTTTTGGATTACCCCTTTGAAATATGAAAAATTCTATGATTTACCCCTCTAGGACCCCTGTAAACTTGTTTTTTTGATTTACCCCTGGGTTTTTACTGTTTTTTACACGCTTAGGGGGTACCTTAAAAATACAGGGGGTAATCCAAAAAAAATTTTAATAGGGGGTAATCCGAATCTCGCCTATATGGCACGGGGGTAAATGTCTATTATCCCTAAAATTAGTTATCATACATAGCTTCAATAATTTTCCAAAGCATACGGAAAGATGACAATTTTACCCATCTGCTTACTCTCAAAAATCACTCATAATACGCACCGACAATTATTCACGAAAATAAACGGGTATGGACGTGGATACTGGTACCGCAGTATCATCCCGCTTCATATCCGCACAATATATATTTTTTTATTATTATATATACATTTATTACGTGTATGTTTATCAATTTTATTAATATGTTTCTATTAAACTTGTACGCATTTTAATAAAAAAAAATTATTATTTCTTAAATCAACAATAATATTTTTAAATTTTTTTAAATGTTTGTTAAAAACCTAGAATGACATGATAAATTACAATTTATTGATAATTTTTTATTATAAATGCGGGTAAACGGATACGGGTATGAATACTTAACTACCTATAAGGGACAAGTACGGGTATAAATATTAATGTCCACACAGGCCGAGTATGAACTTGAGTACGAGGATTTTTTTAAAATTGGATTTTTTTTAAAACTGCAAATATGAGAAGGGGGTGCTATAGTACTTTAGCCATATGTATTACAGAAGCACGTGGTCGATCACGTGTTATCTCTCATATAGCTATAAATAAGTGATTAAGTAGTTATAGGAATCATTCATCAAAAACCTAAAATCATATACTTTAGTTTTATTCATAAAGATGATGAGACCTCTTTTGCATTATTGCCTCTCTTGCTTCTCTTGGTATGCTTCACTTTTCTTACATGCATGTACACAATCTTTTTTTTTTTTTTTTTTCTAGAAGAATCCTTATCCTTTAGTAGTAGCTAGGGGTGTTCTCGGTGCGGTTTGGGCGGTTTTGACGAAAAAAATCATCCGAACCGCAAGAGAAAAAACCGTGCGGTTTGGTTTGGTTCGGTTCGGTTTTAAAAAAAATCCGAACCAAACCAAACCAAACTAATGCGGTTTGGTTCGGTTTTTTACAAATATTTTATTGAATCATACATATACATATAGATGACAACATAACTTTGTATTTAGACATTCATACACTATCAAATAACAACAAAACTCGTCATATTTTGACAACAACTTTCTATTTAATATGTAAAAATTAAATTAGACAAAAGTGAAATAAAAAACATAAAATAGTAGTATAAAACAATATAAAAATTATTAGAATGAAAAAAAAAATAGAAGAGACGAGAGATTAGTGAATGTGAAAAAGAAAAAACAAAAGAGTTGAGAGATTAGAGAAGAAGATGTGCGATAAAAACGAAACTAAAATAGGGAACATTTGCATAAAAATGAGAAGGTGAAAAAGAAAGAATATAAGAGAGTAGAGATTATAGAAAATGAGGAAAGATGTATGTGGCAAAGAAGGCGCGATAATGCTATTAGAGATTTAAGAAGATCGGGACTAAAATCATATGTTTAACTTTGGGTTAGATGTGAGATAAATAAAAGTTAGGTTGTAACATAATGCGGTTTGATTCGGTTTGGTTCGGTTTGCAAAATACAAACCGCAAACCGAACCGAACCGTGCGGTTTTGTTAAAAAATGACCCAAACTAATCCGAACCAAATGCGGTTTTTTGCGGTTTCAGTTTGGTTTGGTTTGGTTTGCGGTTTTCTATTGGGTTGGTTTGGTTTTGATCACCCCTAGTAGTAGCCTCTTTCATTAAACTAAATAAAAATATTACCTAATAGAAAAATAGCACTATAAACCTTCTAATATTACACTTAATTGCATAATTAATTGCTTGTTCACTTTTTGTGGATGTTTTTTTCTCCTCCTTGATTTTTTTTATAATCTTTTATTTTTATATCAATTTTTAATCTTCTATGTCATTCATCGTACTTGTTATTAATTAATTGTATTATATGTCAAAAACTGCTACTTAAAATAGATGTTGCATGTTTTAACCTTTGTCTTATGTCTTTTCCATGTTTTGCTATAAAGATTGTAGCAGTAGTAGAATCAAGAAAAGACCTTAGAGAGAACAACATTGATGTTGAAGAAATGAAGAAAGACCTCGAAGATTTTGAACCAAGGCGAAATGTTTCAGCTTTTGGAAACATTGAAATTGGTGCTGAATTCACAAAGGATTTTGAACCAAGACCAAGTAAAGTATCACTAAATATGGAAACAATGAAATTGGTGCTGCATTCACAAAGGATTTTGAGCCAAGACCAAGTATCACTAAATATGGTGCATAAATGTAAAAGAATGCTACTTCAACTATGATGGAGTATATTTAAATAAGTCGTTGATGCTTCATGTTCAATGATTAGTAAGTATGTATCATGAATTTATGTATTTAAGCTTTTTGAATAATTGTTGTATTCTTGTGAGGTTAACTGAGATTGTTAGTGGAACTTTCACTTGTTTACCAAACTTGATTCTCATTTGAAAATTTCTTCACCCACCTCCTAACCTTCTTGGCCACTTCTGATGAATTTACCACAATACCTCTAGTTTCGGAAGTTCATTTCCGAAAACATACCTTTTTTGATAAAAAAAGGTGTTTTCGGAAATGTATCTCCGAAAAAGTGTTTTTTTTAATATAAAATATTGATTTCGGAGATGCATCTCCGAAATAAAGTTATTTTTCAGAAAATGTGGTGTTTTCGGAAGTTCATCTCCGAATTCACCTCCCTTGGAGGAATTCGGAAATGTACTTCCGAAATATTGTCTGGACAGAAGAAAGATGAAAAACAAGAACAATTCGCTTTATTTAATCGGGTGAAGATTACATCGATCACATTACATAAGATTAAAGTTACATATTGTTAAACACGGGTAGGTGGGGATGAGTCAACATTTTGATAACGTCGTCCGCCGATCTTTGAAGTTTCGCGTCCAACTCGATCGGGCCCTTCGAAGAAAATCGGTCGAACGTTGTCCACAAAACCGCTAAATCTTCGTCGTTCTTGATCTCAAAAGGTGTGAACTTAATGTGTCCCTCGTCGTTAAACGATGGCGAGCGGTATTCGAGCTTGACAACCTTTCGATTCTCGGGATAGTGCAAAAGCGTGTTGAGCGACGTTATCTACTCCGCAAACGGCGTGTCGCGCGAGAAATGAAATTGGAACGGCATCGGGTAGCCGGTTTCAAAGTAGACGAATGCTAGGTGGGGGTAGGTTTGTGTCATTTGTGTTTTGTGGTGTGAAGAGGATGAAGAAGAGTGTTTTGTATTTATAGACTTATTGGAGCAATGATGGCCCAACAAACCTTATCCTGCCTCAGGGGACTTTTCGGAAATGAACTTCCGAAAATTGGAGGCAGACTAGCATATTTCGGAAGTTCATTTCCGAATTATGCAGAAACAGAACAAAATTTTGCATATTGTTGATTGCTTAGTGTGTTGTGTAAATTGAACAAATGGAATTCACAATAAACATAAATTAGACAAAGATGACATAAAACATACTTATATTATATATGTATTGAATCGGTCCGATTTTACATGATAAACAACAATACATACAAAAATGGTCATTACAAACAAAAAACGATCCGGAACAAACTAAAATTCACCGAACCAATCGGTGGATCCTAAGTCCAAAATAGGTATGTTCTTCGACCGCTCTCTATTTTGCTCGCGCTCTTGGCTCATCATTTCTTCAAACTCCGCCATTCTTGAAACAAAAGGATCCGGCCAAGTCTCCGCCTCATTTGAACGATGTGTCGTCCATTGACAAGAAGTAGCCGGTATAGGACACCCCGGTTTCAAAAACACTTGGACGAAGTGCCGCGATCGTAGATACCCGATGCATATGATCCGGCCCGACGCGTCCAATGGCGGTCGACTATGAAGTGGAAAGAAAGTCTCACTTAGTCCAAACCTCGTCAAATCGACGCATACAATATCATATGCACTTGCTATTAGATGACACATATCGGGGAATGACATCCACTTCGAAACCGGAGCGATACCGGTAAGTGATGGAACAAGTGAATCATGAATTTTCGCAAAGTTTTCTTGATTTTCATATAGTCGGACGTAGATGTCCCGATACGAAGTCAACTCCGCAACCAAGATGTCTAACTCGATTTGTCCAAGCGCACACGACTTTTTCTCTAACTTTGTCAAGAATGGTGGATTCGACGTAATGACAAAATGTCTTAATGGAACCACACAAAGACCTAAAGTGTACCAATTTCTCGGTATACACCTCTTCGGAGTATGCATCCAAAATTTCCCTCCATGCCGCCATTATCCTATCAACCACAACACCGGCTTTGATAACTTTACCGTTTTCATCCGGCCTATCTTTTGTCCCAACCGCGGGTTTCAACTTGCTTCTCACGTTGCAAGTTATGTGATACCGGAAAAGTAACGCGGTAGATGTCGGGAAGACGGTATCGACCGCATTCATCAAAGCATTGTCCCGGTCGGTGACAATGACGTTTGGCATAACCTCTTGATCAACTAACAAAGACTTGCAAATTCCCAAGGCCTATGTAAAGTTGTCTTCTTTTTCACACTCCAAAAAAGCAAACCCGACCGAATAAGTCTTGTCCGTCGAGGTCACACTGACTATCTCTAGAAGAGGAAGCCTATATTTGTTTGTCTTGTACGTCGAATCCATGACTAGAACGGTTGGAAATGTGTTGAATAATTTGATACTTTCGGGATGAGTCCAAAAAATATCACGCACCGTAACTTTGTCCTCGGAGGTTCGGAAGCTTGAAACATATTTGTTATCGCCTAATAGTTTCAAAAGTTGTTGCATTTTCGACCGAGGGCCCATATTCAAAACTTTGAGATTGTGTTGTTCATTGTAAACTTGTTTGATATTTGAAACGCTATCCGGTTTCTTACGCTTCAAATCGGCAAGTATGTTGCGAGGCGCCACTTTAACTATCGTTAAGTCCAATATCACATTCCTCTCTTCGCGGGACAAACGGCACGCCATTGGATGTCCGTGTAACTTGACATCCAAGGCATGATTATGAATTCCACAAATTACGGTTAACCGCCACAAATCATCAACCCTCCAAGTAGCACGCAACTTAAAAGGACACCCGCACTTTCTCGATCCCGTGTCGTCGTGTTTTAGCACCCGGTTTGATTGTACATAACTCCCACCTCGTTCGCAATTCAAAACAACGAAAGCTTTCCGCCTACTATTTCCGTTGTCCGACCTTAAAATAACAATTCCAAATCCAAGTTTACTAGCTTCGTTCCGAACCCACTCAATCAATTGTTCGCGACTATCGAAGCTCCGATCATTTGTAAATTCTTGCCGAACATCAACCGCATTGATCATAGGATTAACATCGATAACCGGATCGTTATTAACGCTGACAACTTCTGGAACTACTGCGTCATCGTCTTGCACAATGTTGTCCGGATGCACCATACCTAACAAATGAAAAAATTAGCAAAAGTTGGCCAAAACAGTTTTTTTTTTACTGCCAGGGCATATTTCGGAAGTTCATTTCTGAAATTTGTTAGGTAATGTATTTCGGAAATGAACTTCCGAACCATATCAGTTTCAGCATAATATTCATCAATCAATGTAGTGAAATAGGGGAATAAATGAGTGATGTTTACCTGAAATTGTAGCTTTCTATGCTCCCTTTAACGTGATCAACGGTTTGAAACTTGATTTTAGGACGAAAAGTGGATGGAGATTGATTGGGTTTTGGAGAGGGTTTGGGGAAGTTTTGGAGAAAAATTATGAAATAGTGAAGGAGGGAAATTTGTATATGCAGCAATATTTTCGGAAATGAACTTCCGAAAATATTCACGGTTTTGAATTTTTTTTGACTTCGGAAATGTATCTCCGAAAACACCACTTTTTTGGTGTTTTCAGAGATGCATTTCCGAAGTCAAAAAAAATTCAAAAAAAAAATAACTTCGGAGATGCATCTCCGAAGCAGGGGCAGTTTTGGGTTTTCGCTGGGGGTGACCCCCATAGGGAGGTGGGTAAAGAAATTTTCTTCTCATTTTCCTAAATTTGAAGAGATTGTTGTAACTGCAGTATTAATTAAAATCACTCATGTTATTGTTGTGAAAAATCATTAATTCAAGTGTTGTAAGTGATTATTAGGTTTTGGTAACCGGTTATAGGATGTAGTGTTTTTGGCTGTTAGAACAGGTGTAATCGGTTACCGCGTCTTGGTAACCGGTTACTTCTGAGTTGAGTTCTAATTGTTGAAATAATTATAACCGATTATAGGTTTGGTGTAACCGGTTACATGCAGTTAGTTTTAGTTTTTGAGTTTGTTACTTGTGTCTCAATCTAATCTATTGTACTTGTATATATACCTCTGAGGTATCATTGTAATGTTAATGCAAATGTTGTACGAGCATATTTTCACCCTCAATTACACCTTCCTTAATTCTCCCTCACTCTCTCCCTTCCCTCACTCAATTTCTCCATTTTTAACAGCCTTGTGGTTCCAAGTTCTAACATTTGGCATCAAGAGTCTGGTTTGATCTACCAAACACCTAGTGTTCAACATGAATTCAGTCTCAAATGAAAGAATCTCTACAAAATTACTCCTCCTTGATGCGAAGAATTACAACAAATGGTGCAAGCAAATGAATGTGTTGTTTCGATACCAAGAAATTCTTGAAGTAATCAAGATGTTGGGAAAAAACCAAACATATCATAGAGAAAAAAGAGGAGCACAATAACAGCAAAAGATATTAACGTGGAAACTCCCAAACCGGAGAAAAATCACGACCATTGTCAAATGACAACCAGAGAATAACACTGTGTGAAAATTGTTACAACATATAATATACCCTCAAATACCCCAAACCCCCAGTACACCCACACTCTCCAAAACAAATATTTAACTATATCTCACAATACTCTAATACAAGAGTATAAGAGAACAAAGAAAGTTAAATACAAAATTAAAGTGTTTTTTACTGGTGCATTTTATAAAGAAAAACTTGAATCTCATATATAGCTTTGAACTTCCTCTTCCTTCACAAAACTAGGCAATGTGAGACTTCTTCAACATGTATATTTTCCATTTACCCCAACAATCTTCACCTTGATTGAAAATAATACATTAATTTTCATTGTCTTTACCGAAAATCATACTCCACCGTAAAGAGTATAGTCACTTGAAGCTACACCACTCCAAAAAATTTCATATTGTCTTCACCAACAATCATAGTTTTAAAAACTATCATATATACTCCATCTAAAGAAGAGTATACTTCACTTGAAATTAAACCACTTCAAGAATTTTCACATGCCGAAAAACAGGTTGAAACTTCCATGTTGGTAGGAAACTCTTTAAGCATCGACATAATCTCACAACACACTTGCATCAATGCCCATGTGTTAATTCGCGAGCAATAACTCGTCCTTTTCCATGACAGCAGAAATGTCATGAGGACACACTTCTCAATTTTCAAATAAGATCATCCTTTCTCACGGTGAAAGAGACATTGTTAGCATTTGACTCAGAGTCCTTCTCTGACAGTGCCCCATCAAGACACTTATACTTTATATGTCCAATTTTTCCATATTTCCAACATTTCACACCCGTTTCCCTATTTTAATTCATATAAGACCTTCCTATAGAAACCAACACTGAGTTTGATGAATTAGTATCCACACCATTCAATCTTCTTTCTTCAGGAATAATTTTACTAGTAACTTCTTCATAACTCGGAGTTTCCTTCCCATATATCAAAACAGGTTTAATATGCTCATAAGAAGATGGAAGAGACCAAATGAGTCTCAAAACTTTATCTTCATCATCAATCTTAACTCCAATAGTTTCTAATTCAGAAACAATACTATTTAGAACACTTAGATAATCAGATATTTTTGTATGTTCATCCATATGAAAGTTATGAAACTGCTCCTTCAACAACAACCGATTTATATACCCTTTCTTTGATATATACCTTCAAGTTTCTCCCAGAGCTCTTTGGCTGACGACGTACCAAGAACAATCGCAAGAATATTTTTAGCCAAAGACATGTGAATTATACTCAAATCTTTCAAATCTAGTTCCTCTCACTTCTCGTTTTTCATGTTGGAAATATTTCCTTTTAATGCCTTATGTAATCCTGATTGTATCAAAAATCATGGACTTGAATTTTCCACAAGCCAAAATTGATTCTTCCATCAAATTTCTCTATGTCAATCTTCACTGCACTTGAAAAAATTGACATTGCAACTAAAATTTTTCTTGCAACAAAACAACAATTTCTCAACCAACACAAAGCATAAAATTTCTTTTATGATATGGAAGATCAGACTAAACTGCAACCACAGAGTATACTAAAAAACTTATACTCCACCAAATCAAGGCTCTTGATACCGGTTGTTGAAAAAAAATTAAACATAGCATAGAGAAAAAAGAGGAACACAATAACAACACAAGATATTGACGTGGAAACTCCAAAATCGGAGAAAAACCATGACCATTATCAAATGAAAACCAGAGAATAACATTATGTGAAAATTGTTACAACATATAATATACCCTCAAATACCACATGCCCCCGGTACACTCACACCTTTCAAAATAAATATTTAACTACATATTACAACACTATAATACAAGATTATAAGAGAACAAAGAAAGTCAAAAATAAGCTTAAAGTGTTTTTGACTAGTGCATCTTGTAAAGAAAAACTTTAATCCTATATATAGCCTTGGACTTCCTCTTCCTTCACAAAACTAAGCAATGTGAGATTTTTTTCAACATGTATCCTAACACAAGAATGGTGTGAGTCCTCTTATCGAAGGTCCGACGGATGCACAACAAGTAACACATAAGGAAGGAAATAAAAAAGATTTCAAGGTGCTATTTTTAATCCATCAATGCTTTGATACGGATAAATTTGAGAGAGTTGGTGATTTACTGAAATCTTAGAGAAGACATACCCATGGGATGACAAGGCCAAGGTTGTGAGATTACAAACTCATAAACGCCAACTTGAGTTGATTCAAATGGAGGAGAAGGAGACCATCAAAGATTTCATGATGAGAATTACTCGGTTGATGAACTAAGTAAAAGCATGTGGAGAAACGATTACGAAGCAGTATGTTGTCGCGAAAATATTACGTTCTTTGACAACATGAATCGATAACATAGTTGTATCAATTGAGGAATCGAAGGATCTTGCATCGATGAGCAAAGAGGATCTACAAAGCTCTCTTGAGCCACATGAGCAAAGAACGAACGAGAAAATTTGTGATAAGGCAAAGAGGAAGGCAAGAAATCAGAGGAAAATGAACCATGAAGAGTAAACAGAATTTTCAGAATTTTAGGGGAAAGATATCCCAAAATTCCAAGAATTTGGCTTGTCAAAAGGGTAAGAGCAGCTGCAACAAACAGAAGAAACACAAACAACTCTTATCGTGTTCCGCCGAGTTGGGTTTATTATATCTAATGTCAATTGTTTGTTTCACTAACCCCTCTTTGAACATACAACCTAGTAAATTAATTTTGGAAATAATCATATGAAAAATTATCTTATATTTGAAACATATCTTACACTAATTAATATTTTTTTAGCATTATGTAACTCATCATTCATCTCAAGCTTTTTATAGTTAAAATCTCTCCAATACTTCTAGTTTTCGTTAGGGATGGCAAAATGAATGGATTGGATGAATATGAATTGGATTGTTAATGGATGGATCAAAATAATTCATTAGTCCATTAACAATCCACTTAAACTTCCTTAAAAATATTCAATCCAATCCATCCATTAAGAATAAAATACATCAAATCCTTACAATTAGATCATTTTAATGGATGGATATCCATCAATCCAAAAAAGTAATTTAAATATATTCATTTTTTAAATAAATATTTTGTATAGAATATTTGTTTTACGTTTTCAAAAATGTAATCAAATATTTCATATTCTCAAAATAACACTAGATTTTTTAACTATATTTTCAAGAAAAAATTTGATTTTACTGTATTTTTGAAGAAAAAAACTCAATTTTTTCTGTAATTCTGACAAAAACTCAATTTTACTGTATTTTTGAAAAAAGACTCGATTTTACTGTATTTGCAAAAAAAATCGATTTTAATGTATTTACGAAAAAAAACTCGAGTCTTTTAAATTTCAAAAAAACACGATTTTACTATATTTTCAAAAAAAAACTCGATTTTTATGTTTTATCATAAAACTCAATTTTAATATATTTTGAAAAAACTCGACTTTACTGTATTTTCGAAAAACGCGCTTTTACTATATTTTCAAAAAACTTGATTTTACTGTAATTTTGAAAAACTCAATTTTACTGTATTTTCAAAAAACTTGATTTTACTGTATTTTCAGAAAACTATATCTTACTGAGTTTAAAAAAAAATTGATTTTAGCGTATTTTCTAAAAACCTGATTTAACTGTTTTTACAAAAAACAAGATTTTACTGTATATTCAAAAAACTTGATTTTACAGTATTTTCAAAAAAAAATGATATTACAGTATTTTTGGAAAGACACAATTTTATCGTAATTATGAAAAAAACTTGATTTTACTATATTTTTTAAAAAACTCAATTTTTAGAAAATACACTAAAATCGGGTTTTTCCAAAAAATACATTAAAATGGAGTTTTTTCAGAACAGAACTGCTATATCGTACGAAACCAATTACTAACGAAATGCAGCAACACATGACTCTAAATTGAAAGTTGCACCATATATATAGGAGATAAAACACAATTTATATTTATATTTATTAATAATTATAATAATAATAATAATAATAATAATAATAATAATAAATAATAAAAGTAACCACTACTTCTTTCCAACACTCCTTGTTCCTCCTTCTTTAACGGGCTCCCGCGTTTCTATGTAAAAAAACCGCTTCCATACTAAATTCTGCAGTAGTTGTGAGTGCCCCCATTTTAATGATTTTAAAACTTCTATTTTCCAGCAGCATCGTCTTCCTGCAGTAGTCACCATAGCTAGTATTAGGATTCATCACCATAGCCATCTCCAGCATTACACCTCCGCATCCCGTCGTCCCAACTGCTTCGACTCATTGCTACAGCCATCTCAGACACAACACCTATGAAATTCATTGTTCCAACTATCAATTTTGATTTCTTACATTGAAGCTCTGTTGATTTCAATTGTAACAATCAATCACAAGTAAAATTGTTGTTTATTTATTGTTTTATCATTGCTTTTAAATCGCGGCATACAACACATATTGTCAATTAATTGATTTGGTTTATTCATATATTTTTCTGTTTAAAATTTATTGTTTTAGTGGAGGAAAATTATGCATCTTTTAATATAGAGGGAAGAAGTGAAGAAAATAACATATTTGATCAGAGTATTGATGATGAAATTGCTTATGAAAATGAATATCCTACACCTAGGATGAAATTTACCTCTGAAGATCAAGTTACTGATTATTACATAAATTATGCTCGTTGTATGGGTTTTGGAATTGGTAAAATTAGTTCAAAAAATGGAGAGGATGGAAAAAAGTACTTTACTTTAGCGTGTAGTCGTGCAAGAAAGTATTTGAGTAATTCAAAGAATATTTTGAAGCCGAATCCTATTTCTAAAACACAGTGTAAGGCTAGGTTGAATGCTTGCATGTCTTTAGATGGAACAATTATAGTTTCAAGTGTGGTTCTTGAGCATAATCATGAATTAAGTCCAACAAAAGCTCGATATTTTAGATGCAACAAGAAATTGGGGCCTTACATGAAAAGGAGGTTAGAACTTAATGATCAAGCTGGGATTAATGTGAGCAGAAATTTTCGATCTTTGGTGGTTGAAGCAAATGGTTATGAGAATCTTTCTTTCGGAGAAAAAGATTGTAGAAATTATATAGATAAAGTAAGGCGACTAAGACTTGAGACAGGAGATGCTGAAGCTATTCAAAACTATTTTGTTAGAATGCAAAAACAAAATAGTAAATTTTACTATGTAATGGATGTTGATGATGAAAGCCGTTTACAAAATGTATTTTGGGCTGATGCGAGATGTAGGGTTGCATATGAATATTTCGGTGAAGTGGTAACTTTTGACACCACTTACTTGACAATTAAATATGACATGCCTTTTGCCCCTTTTGTTGGAGTTAATCATCACGGGCAATCAATTTTGTTGGGTTGTGCTCTATTGTCAAATAAGGATACTAAAACTTTTACTTGGTTGTTTAACACATGGTTAGACTGTATGAATGGACGTGCACCAAATGCTATAACTACTGATCAAGATCGAGCAATGAAAAATGCAATTGAGGTTGTCTTTCCAAAATCTTGTCATCGTTGGTGTTTATGGCATTTAATGAAAAAGGTTCCAGAAAAGTTAGGTAGCCATTCAGATTATGAGTCTATCAAAACACTTTTGCACAACATTGTATATGACTCTTTGAGTAAAAGTGATTTTATAGAGAAGTGGGAAAGAATGATTGAATATTATAAATTGCAAGATAATGAATGGTTGAAAGGGTTGTTTGTTGAACGGGATCATTGGGTTCCTATTTATGTGAAAGACACATTTTGGGCTGGAATGTCAACTACACAACGAAGTGAAAGTATGAACTCATTTTTTGATGGATATGTAAACTCAAAGACAACACTGAAGCAATTTGTTGAACAATATGACAAATGCATTGAGAGACAAAATTGAAAAGGAAAACATGGCAGACTTTGGTTCATTTAATGCAACAATTGCTTGTGTAAGTCATTTTGGTTTTGAGTTACAATTCCACCATGCATTTACAAATGCAAAATTTAAAGAATTTCAAGTTGAGGTGGCTTCTATGATGTACTGCAATACTCTATTTGAAAAATTGGAGGGATTGAATTCAATATTTTCTATTACCGAAAGTAAGAAAGTATTTGACAAAATTAAGGACATAATGTTCAAAGTGTCTTTCAATGAGAATATTTTTGAATTACAATGTACTTGTTGCTTGTTTGAGTTCAAAGGCATTTTATGTAGACACATTCTTTGTGTACTTAAGCTGATTGGCAAAACTGATTTAGTGCCAACTTCTTATGTTTTATCGCGGTGGAGGAAGGACATAAGACGAAGATATACACTTATTAAATGTGGCTTTGATCAATTAGTTGGAAATCCAGATCTTGAACGTGTTAATAAAGCTTGTGATGCTTTTTATGAAGTTGCTTCTACAAGAATAAATACTAATGATGTATTGTTGAAAGTGATGAATTGGATTGAGGACTTGAAAATTGAGTTAACATGTGAAGAAATGTCTCCTTGAATTAGAGAAGACAATTTAGTTCAAAGTCAAGCGACTAGAATTCTTGACCCTACAGTGGCTCGGAGTAAAGGACATCCTCCTTTCAAAAGAAAAACCTCTAAAGTTGATGAACTTGTAAAGAATAAACTCATTAGAAAGAAAAAGCAAAATAGAAGTCAGAAGAATAAAAATAATCCAAGTCAAGAAGAGGTTATTCTGAGTTCTTCGTTTTTATTTTCTATATATGTATTATATAACATATTTGTCTAATTTTGACTTTTTTTACTGCAGATGACAGGTACATCTAGATGCCAAGAAGTTGAAAGTGGAGAGACTATTAGATCTCAAATTATTGATAACATTAGCACACAAGAAAGCACCCAAGTAAATGAAATATACTGTTTGATTCTTAGTTATTGTGTTAAATACAGATGATAGTTTATTTTGATTATTAATATTACACTTCCTACTTTTTTTTGTATTATTTGTAGTGTGAGCAAAGATATGTTCAGAAGAGCACTTTTGTAGATGATATAGCTCTCTTCAATCTAAATCAAGAATACACTAATGTTGTAAATCAGGTGAAACGTGCAATCATCTGCTATATTTATATTATGTTACTGATTCTAATTTTGTTCAGCTAGTGTCTCTTAGTTTTATGGTAAAATATTTGTAGATGTTGTTGATTGGCTGTAATTTTTGGTAAAACTCATGTGTTTCTATCTTGTCAAATCTGGTGTCATGACATGCTTTCTACTGTTGTGAAGTTTTTCTTATGCAGGCCTTTACCTGATGTCAAGGCCGATGTCATGACATTCGCAGCTGTTACGTTCTTTTCTATTACTATTTATGGTTATGTGATCTGATAAGATCCTATGCGCTTTATTTGGTAATGTTGGATTCTGATCTGATTCAAGGACGTCTTTGATGGTTATTATTTTTAGTTCCTTGATTTATGGAAATTAGTTTTATTATGGTTAAAACTAATTTGGATCCAAGGCCCAGTTGCTGTGTTTTATGAAGGCTATATATTCTACGAAGAAGCTGCTGATCACGTTAGGGTTTTTGTTTGAGAAGCTTTAAGAGTTCTTTGTTTTAAGTTTTCGTTCTAGCCTTCTTGTAAGCCAAACAATCATCATGATGATTGTCTTGGTCTAGGTGTTTTGTGTTGAGTTGTAAGAAGTACTCAAAGCTTTTAAGCAAGAGTACTATTGTACTTGATTAAAGTTTTTAAGCAAGATCAAGTTGTGTCTTTGAAGTGTGTCTTCTTTGCTATTCGTTGAGTGTTTTTCATCACTGCTGTGATTGAGGGGGAGTGAGTAGGATCTCTGATCTAAGTTGTTTAGATTGAAGTTGCATTGGGTAGATATTAAGTGGAAGGAGTAATCTTGATCTGTATTACCTTTAATTGATATTACTTATAGTGGACTTCCTCCCTGGCTTGGTAGCCCCCAGATGTAGGTGTGATTGCACCGAACTGGGTTAACAACTTTCTTGTGTTGTTATTCTGTTTACTCCTTGTTTATTTGTTTAAAAGCATTCAGATAGTAATGTCGTGACATCCTGTTCGACATCGCGTGTCTGAGTCCAGAATTTCAATTGGTATCAGAGCAGGCACCCTGCCTGTTTTTACTGGGTGAGATCTAGGGACAGTATTTTCTGGTACTATGGACAAAGAAGGTGGTGGATTTGTGATTAGACCACCCATTCTGGATGGTTCCAATTATGACTATTGGAAACCTCGCATGGTGGCTTTTCTGAAATCCGTGGATAGTAAAGCATGGAGAGCTGTGAACAAAGGATGGGAACATCCTGTCATTACTGATAAAGATGGCAAGAAAACTCTTAAACCAGAGGAAGAATGGGACAAAGATGAAGAGGCATTGGCGCTTGGCAACTCTAAAGCCTTAAATGCTTTATTCAATGGAATTGACAGGAATATATTCAGACTAGTACACCAGTGTGAACTAGCCAAAGATGTCTGAGATACCCTCAAGACTACTCATGAGGGCACCTCCAAAGTGAAGATGTCAAGACTTCAACTGCTAACTACGAAGTTTGAAAATCTAAGGATGAGAGATGATGAAAGTATTAAGGATTTTCATATGAATATACTTGATATTGCTAATACCTCAGGAGCTTTGGGAGAGAAAATGTCTGATGAAAAGCTGGTGAGAAAAATCCTTAGATCCCTACCTAAGAGATTTGATATGAAAGTTACAGCTATAGAAGAGGCACAGGACATCAGCAAAATGAAGGTAGAAGAGTTAATTGGATCTCTTCAAACCTTTGAGATGGGGTTCAGTGAAAATTCTGAAAAGAAGAACAAAAGCATAGCTTTTGTGTCCAACTCTCAAGAAGAAGCAGAGGAAAGTAGAGAAGAGAATCTATCTGAATCTATAGCTATGCTTGGTAAACAATTCAACAAAATTATGAGAAGAATGGATCAGAAGCCAAGACCTAATGCCAAGAACATCTCATCTGACATCAGTAGATCTTATGACTCTGGCAGAAGAGCAAAACCAGAAGAAAAGTACAATCACAGCAAAGGGATTCAATGTCATGGATGTGAAGGGTATGGACATATTAGAGCTGAATGTCCTACTTATCTCAAGAAACAAAAGAAAGGATTGTCAGTCTCCTGGTCTGATGAAGATTCTGAGAGTGATTTTGAAGAAGAATCAGCCAAACATGTCACAGCCCTTACTGGGGTTTGCAATTCTGATGAAGATTCTAGTGAAGATGAGCTAACCTTTGAAGAACTGGCAACCTCCTACAGAAAGCTGTGTATCAGAAGTGCTGAAGTTTGTCAACAAGGTGAAAAGCAGAAGAAATACATAGTTCAGTTGGAGGCTGATAACAAAGGGCTTAGTAAAACTATATCTGAACTAAACAGTGAAATTATCATGCTACAATCCAAACTTGATCAGATGTCAAAATCTGTAAAAATGTTGAACAGTGGCTCGGATATGTTGGAGGAGATTTTGCAGATTGGAAAAAGTTCAGGAGATATGTCTGGTATAGGATTTGTTGCTGCAAAGAAACATTCCCAAGATAGTAGCAGAACTAAACCTGAAGCTGAGATGTTGAAACCAATGTCAAAACATGTGACTCAACATCACGAGAAAAGTGAAATGAAGAGAAAGTTTCAAAGATGGAGATGTCATTACTGTGGAAGATTTGGGCACATTAAGCCCTTTTGCTTCAGATTATATGGATACCCAGATCAAGCTCATTACTACAAACCTAAGCAGATCATGCCCATCCAGAAGCAACAATGGAAACCTAAAAATATGGCTTTAATAGCCCATACATCTCTTAGAGTTTCAGCCAAAGAAGATTGGTATTTTGACAGTGGATGTTCCAGACACATGACTGGAATCAAGAATCTGCTTGTTGATATCAAGAATCATTCTACTAGCTATGTAACCTTTGGTGATGGAGCTAAAGGAGAAATCAAAGGAGTTGGAAAACTAGACTGTTCAGGAGTGCCAAATTTAGAAGGTGTTTTGTTGGTCAAAGGCCTGACTGCTAACCTCATAAGCATCAGTCAACTCTGTGACCAAGGATACCAAGTCAACTTCACTAAAGCTGAGTGTGTGGTTACTGATGAAGAAAAGGAAGTAGTAATGAGGGGAGTCAGATCCAAAGATAACTGCTACTTGTGGGTGTCTCATGAATCCAGCTACTCAACTGTATGTTCTAAAGAAGAAGAAGCAAAGCTGTGGCACCAAAAACTTGGTCACCTTCATCTAAGAGGTATGAAAAGGATTATTTCTCTGGAAGCTGTGAGAGGAATTCCTAAGCTACAAATTGATGAAGGAAGAATATGTGGTGAATGTCAGATAGGAAAACAAACCAGGATGTCACATCCAAAGGTTACACATCTGACCACTTCCAGAGTTCTTGAACTGCTCCATATGGACTTGATGGGACCAATGCAAATAGAAAGTCTTGGAGGAAAGAAATATGCTTATGTAGTTGTGGATGACTACTCCAGATACACTTGGGTAAACTTCATCAGAGAAAAGTCAGATGTGTTTGATGTTTTCAAGGACCTATGTCAAAGAGTTCAAAGAGAAAAAGAAAATGGTGTTGTGATAATTAGAAGTGATCATGGAAAGGAATTTGAGAATCAAAAGTTTGCTGATTTCTGCTCCTCTGAAGGAATACATCATGAATTTTCATCCCCTATTACTCCACAGCAAAATGGGGTTGTTGAAAGAAAAAATAGAACTATTCAAGAATCAGCCAGAGCCATGATCCATGCTAAGAATCTTCCTATCTACTTCTGGGCTGAAGCCATGAATACTGCTTGTTATGTCCATAATAGAGTTACCTTAAGAAAAGGAACCTCTACCACCCTATATGAGATCTGGAAGGGAAGAAAACCCACTGTCAAATACTTCCATGTGTTTGGTAGTAAGTGTTACATTCTTGCTGATAGAGATCACAGAAGGAAGATGGATCCCAAGAGTGATGAAGGAATCTTTCTGGGCTACTCTACAAACAGTAGAGCCTATAGAGTGTTCAACTCAAGAACCAGAATAATAATGGAGTCCATAAATGTTGTGGTTGATGATGTCCACAATCAAGCAGATGTCACAGAAGATGTCGGAACATTCTGGGATATTACAGCTGAAGGATCTACAAGAGAAGATGATTGCAGTCCTACTATCACAGAATCTGAGACTGAACCTCCTAACAAGAGTCCATCTATAAGAGTTCAAAAAAATCATCCTAGTGAACTTATTATAGGAGATCTCAACAGTGGAATTACTACAAGGTCAAGGGAAGTAGTTTCAAACTCTTGTTTTGTGTCAAAAATTGAACCTAAAAATGTCAAGGAAGCATTAACAGATGAGTTCTGGATTAATGCCATGCAGGAAGAACTAGGCCAGTTTGAAAGGAATGAAGTATGGGAGCTGGTACCAAGACCTAAAGGTACTAATGTCATTGGAACAAAATGGGTTTACAAGAACAAGTCAGATGAACTGGGAACTGTTGTCAGAAACAAAGCAAGGCTAGTTGCTCAAGGATACACTCAAGTTGAAGGAATTGACTTTGATGAAACCTTTGCTCCAGTTGCTAGACTTGAGTCAATTAGATTACTGCTAGGAGTTGCTTGTATTCTAAAATTCAAACTATATCAGATGGATGTGAAGAGTGCTTTCTTGAATGGATACTTGAGTGAGGAAGTTTATGTGGAGCAACCTAAAGGTTTTGCTGATCCAAACCATCCTGACTATGTGTACAAACTAAGAAAAGCTCTTTATGGCCTAAAACAAGCCCCTAGAGCTTGGTATGAGAGACTAACTGAGTTTCTTACTGGTAATGGGTACAGGAAAGGAGGAATAGATAAAACACTTTTTGTTAAAGATGAAGGAGGAAAGATCCTGATTGCTCAAATCTATGTGGATGATATTGTGTTTGGTGGGATGTCAGACAAGATGACTAGACATTTTGTTGATCAGATGCAATCAGAATTTGAAATGAGCCTAGTTGGAGAATTAACTTATTTTCTTGGGCTGCAAGTTAAACAGATGGAAGACTCAATCTTTCTCTCTCAGAGTAAGTATGCTAAAAACATTGTTAAAAAGTTTGGAATGGAAAATGCTACTCACAAAAGAACACCAGCTCCTACTCACTTAAAGTTGTCCAAAGATGAAAAGGGAACCAGTGTTGATCAAAGTTTATATAGAAGCATGATAGGAAGCCTGCTGTATCTCACAGCCAGTAGACCTGATATTGCTTTTGCTGTTGGGGTGTGTGCTAGGTATCAAGCAGATCCAAAGATCAGTCATATCAATCAAGTCAAGAGGATCCTGAAATATATGAATGGTACTTGTGAGTATGGAATGCTCTACTCTCATGGGTGTGAACCTATTCTCACTGGATATTGAGATGCAGATTGGGCTGGAAGTGCTGATGACAGAAAAAGTACTTCAGGAGGATGTTTCTTCTTGGGGAATAATCTTATTTCATGGTTCAGCAAGAAACAAAATTGTGTGTCTTTGTCCACTGCAGAGGCAGAATACATTGCAGCAGGAAGTAGTTGCTCTCAGCTTGTTTGGATGAAACAAATGTTAACAGAATACAATGTCACACAAGATGTCATGACATTATATTGTGACAACTTAAGTGCCATTAACATTTCAAAGAATCCCATTCAGCATAGCAGAACCAAGCACATTGATATTAGACACCATTACATTAGAGATCTTGTTGAGGATAAAATAATTGCCTTGGAACATGTTGCTACAAATCTTCAACTGGCTGACATTTTCACAAAAGCTTTGGATGCAAATCAATTTGAAAATCTAAGAAGTAAACTAGGCATTTGTCTTTGTGAAGGATTATAGCAATTAATTGGGTGTGGGACCAGCATTATTTCTCTCTCCAAATATTTGATATCATTACACATTAAAGTGTATTTTCCCCCCTTTTACAATTTGCCCAAACGGTTTCCATTCCCCCAAAACCTATCCTCCACACTCACGCTATCTCTCTGTGTTTCTGCATTCACAAACCTTTACCCAGCTTTCCATTTTCTCTCACCATGTCTCAGAGTTCTCCCTCAAAGAAATCTTCTCCCTCCTCTGAAACAGCATCAGGATCTAGGGCACCCAATGTGGTGAGTGATCAAGATGTTGTGTTGGATGTTGTGCCATTGAACTCTGTTCCTTCTACCGATCCTGTTAGTAATCCACCAAGAAAGATGCATGCAAGAAAATCAACTGGTGGATCTGTTCCAGAAACTTTTTCTGTTCAAGGTAGAGAGGGCTCTGCTTATGTTCACAATGCGATCGCAGATATTGTCACAAGAATCTTGAATGAAGGGCACCAGGTTGATGGAATATCTGTTCCTCTAGCCCAAATTCCTGCCTCTGAGAACAGCAAAGATGATCAAGATGGTCAAGATGATGCTAGCAAAGATCAGGGTGATATTGAGACATCTGTTGACAACAATGATGAGAAGACCCCTGGTGCCAAAGATGTTGAGACATCTGAAGCTATCAATGTTGAAACATCTGGTACTAAAGATGATGAGATTCTTGAACCTGAGAAAGCTGAAGAGGTTCCTGTTGCTCCTTCTAAAGAAACCCTTAATGAAGGCCCTACTGTGCATGATGTGGTGAATCTGGATGATCTGGATGATTCTATTGACATTGCTGATGATGAGCTCATCTCTAGCATCTCTCATAGAGTCAAGACTCGTAAGGGCAAACAGGTTTGTGATCAAGATTTTTCTAAACCTCAAGCTACTCCTCAAGTTACTCCTCAAAAGAAGGTCACTATAAAGAAGATCAAGAAGGTCCCTGCTGAACCTTCAACCACTGGAAGCAAGACTGCAGTGAAGAAGAGGAAAGAAAGAAGTGTTTCTGCCCCTGAAGATGATGTCTTAAGTGATGTCCCTGACATCCCATCAAAGAAGAAGATTGCTGTCACAAAATCCTCCACAAAGGTTCGTGATGTTCCTTTGGACAACATTTACTTGCACTATGCTTCAAATGCTATCCAGTGGAAGTTTGTTTATCAAAGAAGGCTGGCTCTAGAAAGAGAATTAGCTAATGATGCTCTGGAATGTCAAGAGGTCATGAAGCTCATCAAGTCTGCAGGTTTGATTAAAACTGTTACTCATTTTTCAAAGTGTTATGAAATGCTTGTGAAGGAATTTATTGTGAATTTGTCTCAAGATTGTGGTGATGGAAGAACTGATGATTTTCATAAGGTGTATGTTAGAAGAAAGTGTATAGATTTTTCCCCTGCTGTTATCAACCTATATCTAGGTAGAGATGCTGAGGCTCAACCTGAGCTTGAAGTGACTGATAATGAGGTGTGCAAGGTAATCATTGGTGGTAAGGTTAAGAAGTGGCCCATAAAGAGCAAACTGTCTGCTAGTTCTCTTAATGTCAGGTATGCATTGCTGCACAAAATTGGTGCTGCTAACTGGGTGCCTACCAATCACACTTCTACCATTGCTGTTGGCCTAGGAAGATTCATATATGCTGTGGGAACCAAGACAAAATTTGACTATGGGACTTACATATTTGATCAAACTATGAGGCATGTTGGTACCTCTGTTACCAAGCTTCCCATTGCTTTCCCATCTCTGATATGTGGGATAATCCTCAAGCAACACCCTGGAATTCTGAAAAGTAAAGATTCTGTATGTAAGAGGGAGAGTGCTTTGTCTTTTCACTACAAGCTGCTTCAGAGGTCTGATGACATGACATCTGCTGGGACATCACAACCCAGCAAGTCTGTGAACAAATCCCTTCTTATTGCTGAGCTGAAAGAGACTTGTCAAGAGTTGGACAACAGGAAGCTGAAACTTGAAAAGCTCATCCAAAGTCTTGAGCAGTCTACAGATGATGACCTTGCTGGTGAGAGGGATGGTGACAATATGGATGAAGACAAAGGTGCTGAGGAAGAGGCTGAGGAAGAGACTGAGGATGCTGAAGCTGAGGGTGCTGAAAGTGGGAGTAGTGATGCTGCTGAAGAGACTAGTAGTTCAAGTGATGACAATCCTGGTGGCTCTAGTGATGAAGACAGTGATGGGTCTGATGATTAGCTCTGATTCTGATTGTGTTTTGGCTCCTTTTGTGGCTAAAAAAGGGGAGTAATGGTGGTTGTTTTGTTGTTTTGGTGGTCTTTTGGTTTTTCTTGTTGGCTGATGGACATGGTTGTTTTTTTGTTGTTTTCTTTATTATGGGTGTTCCCTGGTTCTCCCTGACAATGACAAGTGGTTTCTGTAACAGTTGATTAAGTAGATGTTTTCTGGTTTTCTGGTGATTAATCAAGATGCTGTTGTTTGCTTACAGAATTTATTTTTCTGTTGTTGGCTGCTGTGTATGCTCTGATATCTGTTTGGTTACATCTATTAGTGTTTTAGCCAAAAATTTGCCAAAGGGGGAGTTTGTAGATGTTGTTGATTGGCTGTAATTTTTGGTAAAACTCATGTGTTTCTATCTTGTCAAATCTGGTGTCATGACATGCTTTCTACTGTTGTGAAGTTTTTCTTATGCAGGCCTTTACCTGATGTCAAGGCCGATGTCATGACATTCGCAGCTGTTACGTTCTTTTCTATTACTATTTATGGTTATGTGATCTGATAAGATCCTATGCGCTTTATTTGGTAATGTTGGATTCTGATCTGATTCAAGGACGTCTTTGATGGTTATTATTTTTAGTTCCTTGATTTATGGAAATTAGTTTTATTATGGTTAAAACTAATTTGGATCCAAGGCCCAGTTGCTGTGTTTTATGAAGGCTATATATTCTACGAAGAAGCTGCTGATCACGTTAGGGTTTTTGTTTGAGAAGCTTTAAGAGTTCTTTGTTTTAAGTTTTCGTTCTAGCCTTCTTGTAAGCCAAACAATCATCATGATGATTGTCTTGGTCTAGGTGTTTTGTGTTGAGTTGTAAGAAGTACTCAAAGCTTTTAAGCAAGAGTACTATTGTACTTGATTAAAGCTTTTAAGCAAGATCAAGTTGTGTCTTTGAAGTGTGTCTTCTTTGCTATTCGTTGAGTGTTTTTCATCACTGCTGTGATTGAGGGGGAGTGAGTAGGATCTCTGATCTAAGTTGTTTAGATTGAAGTTGCATTGGGTAGATATTAAGTGGAAGGAGTAATCTTGATCTGTATTACCTTTAATTGATATTACTTATAGTGGACTTCCTCCCTGGCTTGGTAGCCCCCAGATATAGGTGTGATTGCACCGAACTGGGTTAACAACTTTCTTGTGTTGTTATTCTGTTTACTCCTTGTTTATTTGTTTAAAAGCATTCAGATAGTAATGTCGTGACATCCTGTTCGACATCGCGTGTCTGAGTCCAGAATTTCAATATTCAAATTTTAAAAGCGTTAATAATTTATATCATGAATATTTTCTTTTTGTAGGAACAATATCATGTGACCGAACAATCATCACTATACCAACCATTGTCATAAAGACAAGGATCAATCTCTACTTGAAGACTTCAAATTTAGAAGATTCATATTTTAAGAATTTAGATTTATTTTATGTTACCAAAACAATAATTTTGTTTGGAAGGATTTCTGGTTTAAATTGAATTTGATCCCTACTGTTATTATAACAGTGAGCTTTGGTTACTGTTATGCGTTGTGTTAACTTTGAGACCATTAAACTTTGTATTCAATAACTAAATACATTTTTTTTAGTTGAGCACTTGTGTTTGAAGTGTAATATGTTGAGACATGTGTGTTCATGCTTTATTTAGTGCTTAGATATTAGAGTAATGCACTTTCTAAGACTATAAAGCTATCATAGCAAAACTATCACATTTTCATGTGAAAAGAAAATATGTTGAAAAAATCATCTTAGAAGTCATGAAATTCTTGCTCAAGAAACCTTTAGTTTTCTTTTAGTCATTTTTAATTTAATTATAGTTATTCATCAAAAACTTTTTTTTTTTTGGATTTTGGTATTCCAAAGGAAGATGGTCACTCTTTATTTTGAAAGTATGTTCACATCGAGTCGTCGACCAAATGTAAATTGAACTTTTCAATATTATACTTCTATACTTGTTGCATAGTTTTTTGCTATATCAACATTTCCTTGCTGCATAAGCAAATTAATATTAAGGAGTCATCATTTATGTTGAGCTATTTTTAAAATTTTCCAAATTAATGTGTATTCAAAAGAAACAATCAGAATATGATGGCTTCAACATCTTTAATTACAAGTGATTCTAAATAGAAGAGACTTTTTATGAAGAGATTCTAAATAGAAGAAAATATTCATGAACTCTCACTAATTACATTGACTAACAAACATAAATTCATCCATAGATTACAAATAAAGGGCACATCCATATTGGACAGCAAACTAGTGAATGGTTTTTGTACATAATTGAAAAACAGACGATGATTTTCGCAACAGCCATATAATGACAGTACCACAATAGCCACAAATTAAAATAGCCGCATGACGATGTAACTCCAAGCAATCAAGCACCAGCAAGACACCGACCAGATGAACTGTTACCAGAAAATAGTGCCAGCACATGCAGTAGAGCACTAGAGTCCTACTCGCGAGAAATTGTTACGACTAGAGACACAAAACTCTAGTAGACTCCGGCTGAAACCGGACCAGCATTGCGCCAATAGCCGCTCGGGTACAAATGCGTTTGCAGATCGCGAAACACCACATCGACCCTGCTAAAAAAACAGCTGCAACGATGACGAATACACCACAGAACCAAACTGAGTCCTTGATGACAAAATAACTTGCGAAAACACAGAAGTGTAAGCTAGCTGCAACTGTTGAATAGAGGTCTTAGCTGCTATGATCACCCCAAGCAAGACATCCCCAGCTCCAGACTATACAAACTACCATACATGACCTACAAACATCCTTTATTATTATACTAATGCTTCTTACTATATTATCTCAGCTCTATTGCTCCATTTACCACCTTTTAACGAATCCTGTTGAAATATCAAAATATCTCATGAATTAGTTTCTCACTTTGAAACTAAATTCATATGCAATTGAGAGAATTGATTTATTCTAACATTTGAGTAGATGCAGACCCTCCGGTCTCTAAATAATCGCAATGAGCTTTCATAAAGAAATTCAGAACATCCATGAATTCAAATAAAACACAGTTAGGCTATGTTTTGTATTAGCATAGAATCATGCAGAACACTCCACCATTTACTAAAGAGTTTAATGAAAAGTCAAAAAATTCAACTAGCACAAGAAAATTAACTACCAAGAGATTTATATGAGATTTTGATTTTAACTACAAAAGATAGTGCATGTCATGCTCTCAAATGGCATGTTGAAAACACGATGTGGATGGGAAAGTATTGGTAACCATAGTCAAACTATCATCACATTAAACAGGAACCACATAGAAGTTTAGGTTAGACATGAACTACATAGGGGTTGGGGATTATTTATAAAACACAATTGTCTGTTCTAGGATTTGGTGAAACTGAGATGCACACTAAAACTTAGATAAATAAAATAGTTAAAACATCTCAAAGTTTCATTTACCATATCACATGTCTTTCCCCACCGATTGAATACCCTTATGAAATTAATTGAACGACAACCCTCTGTTGAAAACTGGGAACCAACAACGCTGTCGTTAGATCAGAAAGGAAAATTATCAGGATGGGTTGGTCGTCGTTGTTCTTTGCGGATCGAAAAGAAAAATCGTAGAGATGGATTGGATGTATTTGTGTTGATAATGAGATGTATTTTTTTTCTTTTTGTTGAATTGTTCAGAGAAAAAAAATAGGAAGCAAAAAAAACATACACGAGAGAGAATGGTCATATTATTTTCACGTGGATTTCATTCTTCGCTTTCGGAGGCAATTTATTTCGTAATTTTAAGCATTTTCCTTTTCAGAATAAAATAAAACTGAGTTTTCTGAAAATAAAGTAAAATAACATTTTTTTTGAAAATACAGTTATATCAGGTTTTTTTGAAAATACAGTAAATTCGATTTTTAAAA
Organism: Vicia villosa; assembly: GCF_029867415.1. NCBI lineage: Eukaryota > Viridiplantae > Streptophyta > Magnoliopsida > Fabales > Fabaceae > Vicia > Vicia villosa. Next base: position 13,990,845 of record NC_081182.1, read on the forward strand.
AATACATTAAAACTGAGTTTTATGAAAATCCAATAGAATGAGGTTTTTATTAAAATAAGGTTAACTCGAGTTTTTCCAAAAATACAGTAAAATCAAGTTTTTTAAAATATAGTAAAATCGGGTTTTTTGAAAATAATGAAAATTTGAGTTTTAAAAAATATAGTAAAACCAAGTTTTCCAAAAAATACAGTAAATTCAGGTTTTCCCAAAAAGTACAGTAAAATTGGGTTTCTCTAAAAATACAGTAAATTCGAGTTTTTCTAAAAATATAGTAAATCTTTTTTTTTTGAAAATACAGTAAAATTGAGTTTGGCCAAAAATATAGTAAAATCGAGTTTTTCCAAAAATATAGTAAATCGGGGTTTTAGAAAATACACTAAAATCATTTTTTAAATACAATGAAATCGATTTTTTTCAATACAGTAAAATTGGGTTTTTTGAAAATACAATAAGATTGAGTTTTATAAAAAAAATATAGTAAAATTGAGTTTTTTAAAATACTTTAAAATCGAGTTTTTCAAAAATTACAATAAAATCGAGTTTTGCAAACATACAGTAAAATCGAGTTTTTCAAACATACAGTAAAATCAGGTTATTTTGGAAAGACGGAAAAAATTCAAGTTTTCTGAAAATTTAGCAAAATTGAGTTTTTAATAATAATACAGTAAAATCGAGTTTTTCAAAAATACAATAAAATCATTTTTTTTAAAACCCAGTAAAATCTAGTTTTTTGAAAATATGATATAATCGAGTTTTTTTTAAAAATACAGTAAAATCGGGTTCTATCGACAAAAATTGAGTTTTTCGAAAATATAGTAAAATCGAGTTTTTCAAAAGTACAATAAACTCGATTTTTTCAGTATTTTTAAAAAAACTCAATTTTTTGTATTTCCGAAAAACTCGATTTTTAAAACAATTTTTTATTTTTTAAATGATGTAATAGATTTAACAAATATAATAACAGTAATCCATTGGATCATTAAAATATGATGGGTGGATTGGATCAATCCATGTATATAAATGGATGGATTTTGTCAAATCCATTAACTTACTTTTTAAGTGGTGGGTGGATTGCATGAATTTTGTCTTAATGGATTCAATTGTCACCCGTAGTTTTCGTTCAATTTTCTTCCATATTAGTTAAATAAAGAACTTGAAATATTGAAGAGATTTTAACCATGAAAGAACTCAGATGAATGATGAGTTGTAGAATACTTGAAAAACATTAATCAGTGTAAGTTGTTCTTTAAATATAACACAATTGTTCATAAAATTATTTTCCTAACCAATTTTGAGAAGTTATATGTTCAGTTAGGGTTTAGTGAAATAACCAATCCACAATAGATTTAATAAACTCAATCGTATTTCACTCGTCAATTTTATGTCAAACCGAGGTGAAAGGTGTTATATCCGTCAGTGGAATGTTAAAATTGAGGGAAAATGTGTCTTTTGCCAGTTGAGAATTCTAAAATGGATCTCCCTAAAGATCGAACCCATGTGAAGAACACTTTACCCCCTGGTTACTTCAAAACCGAGGAGTAATGTGACAAGTTTTCATGAGGCCCTCGGTTACCTTGCCTCTATAATCGAGGTTGAATCCCCATCTCGATCGAGATTAAATGTGTTTTATAGTAGTGTAAGTGTGTATAATCTTTCCATTGCATAAGAGAAACAAAAATTTTTTAAGTTTGAAGCTAAGAGAGTGGTGGTCGGTTGGAAAAGAGAAAACAAAAGATGCTTCACCGAATATGTGAAGATGGTGGCCCGTCGGATCTGTGTTCGACGGCGGTGATCGGCCAAATTTGCTCTTCCTTATTTCTCCTATTTTGATTTGTTTATTGTGTTGTCGTTCGTGAGGGTGAGAAGAAAGAAGAACAAGAAGGGTGGTTGAAATGGTTGAACAAACATAGGTTGTTAGTTTATTATGTAGTTGTTGTTTGTTGTGTTGTTGTTTTGCGAGTATGAACAAGTTTTGTTACTGGGAGAGTGAAAAGACTTATTTAATTTCATTCGTTCCAATGATATAGCGACCTGATTTTCACATCACAACATGTGTAAATCTGATTAGCCACGTAATTCTCACTTTGCAATGTTCTTTTTTTGCGACGTGATTTTCACGTGGCAAAAACACATCGCTGGAAATCATTTTTCTTATACTGTGCTTGGTAACGTGAATGTCATATCGCAACATCTCTTTTTAGCGACGAGTTTTTCACGTGGCTGTATCATACCGCGGAAAACCATTTTTCTTATAACTATAGGGTGGGAGCTTATTTTATTTTTAATTGCTTATATAGGCCAGGGTTAGCATTGTTCACATTGCCATAGTCCAGTTTAATTTCAACCTTCTAATCTATATACCTCACATGATGGTGCAACACATAACATATATTATAACGAATTAACGACCAGCATTATAATATTAGCAAGTTACAGAAAGAAACAATATATAGTTAGTTAAAAATAGAAATGATTGCATTGTAGGAGAGGTGGCATGAAAATGCAAAACGGTTTCTGGGTCGTGTGTTACTATTACTATGTACATTCACCATGCTCATCTCTTTTTCTTTTGAGATTCCTCCTCCTCTTCCTCCCTTTCTCTCTCACCCCTTAGGTAATAACATAACATAACATTTATCCAAATCAATTACTTTCAAACATCTAATGTAACATCATATTCATAATTTTTCTATTTTTTGTTACAGGTTTGATGATATATAAATGGTTGGGGTCAATATTTGAGGGAGCGGGTGTGGCTTCTCCGCCTCATTCATTTTTGTAAATATATTTTTATCAATGGCTGAAGCCAATTCCCCAACAACATCTCCACCGTCTGATTCATCGCCACCTCCGTCACAAGACGCGGCAAATAATCCATCTTCACCACCACCATCACCACCAGCCGCTGATAATTCATCTCCACCACCGTCATCCCCGCCACCATCTTCTCCACCACCATCATCACCTCCTCCGTCATCTCCACCTCCGTCATCTTCACCTCCATCTTCACCTCCTCCATCGTCTCCCTCTTCGCCTCCTCCATCATCTCCGTCTCCCTCTCCGCCTTCTGACTCTTCTCCATCTCCGCCTTCTGGCTCTTCTCCATCTCCACCTCCGCCTTCGGACTCTTCTCCATCTCCTCCATCACCGCCGCCACCTCCATCATCACAAGGCCGCTCACCATCGCCTCCAAACGGGCAAGATTTTTCTCCTCCTCCTCCGCCACCACATCATCGTTTGTCACCTCCAAAATCATCTCACTCGAATAACAACCACAATTCAAATAATGAGAATGGAAGCCAATTGAGCACAGGGGCTATAATAGGAATTGCAAGTGGAGTTGGTGTATTGCTCCTTGTCATTTCCATACTCCTTATTGTATGTTCAAGAAGAAAGAAGAGATCGCCACAACCTCACCTTCAATTCTACCCGAATCAACCACCACGCGGTATATACATATATTGTGAATGTGTTTTCTAGAACAACGAATGTGATTTTTAAGATGATTGATTTTGCCATCCAAAAAGAGCAATGCGTTGCAGTCCATTTGCTTGTTATTTCTATATAATCTTTATTATATATAATATAATTTGAAAATAAATCTGTGAAATTGCAGGTCCAGGTCCTAATCATTATGAGTACAACAATAACCGTGATCACATACTTAATATTCCTCCACCACCAGGTGGTGGTGGAGGTTGGGGTCCACCACCACCTCCTGGTGGTGGTGGTGGTGGAGGTTGGGCTTTACCACATGTAGCCAGTCTACCTCCCCAGCAATTCAGCAGTGACATGAGTACCTCGAGTTACTCCGGATCGCAAGGTCCTGTATTGCCACCACCACATCCAACGGTTGCACTCGGGTTCAACCAGAGCTCATTCACTTACGATGAGTTATCGGTTGCTACTGGTGCATTTGCACAGCGAAACCTGTTGGGTCAAGGCGGATTTGGATATGTACATAAAGGTGTTCTTCCTAATGGTAAAGAAATAGCAGTGAAAAGCCTCAAGTCAACCAGTGGACAAGGTGATAGAGAATTCCAAGCTGAAGTTGATACTGTCAGCCGCGTCCACCATCGCTATCTTGTTTCGCTTGTTGGATACTGCATTTCTGATTCTAAAAAGCTTCTTGTTTATGAATTTGTTCCTAACAAGACTCTTGAATATCACCTTCATGGTAACCTACTAGCTACCTCTTTCAAACTTGAACTTTTTACTAATATCACTTAGTGAGTTTGATTTAACAGTATGATACACAATTTTTTGCAGGAAAGGGTCGACCTGTGATGGATTGGGCCACAAGGCTTAAAATCGCGCTTGGATCGGCCAAAGGACTTGCTTATTTACACGAGGATTGTAAGTGATTATCTACTTATAATCTAATTCTCACAAATAACTATAACATGCACTTTTTTTTGTGATTTAGTTCATTATGGATGAAGTTATTATCATTAACTTGTTGAAACAATAACATGCAGGTCATCCTCGTATCATTCACCGAGACATAAAGGGTGCAAACATTTTACTCGAAAACAATTTTGAAGCAAAAGTATGTTTATCAATCATCGTATATGTTTAGTTATTTCGGAATTGTATATACATGTCTCCTCTATTTTTCTTTAGTAATTAATTGTTGGTGATTTTATCTATTTAGGTGGCAGATTTTGGATTGGCAAAGTTTAATCAAGACGCTAACACTCACATTTCTACTCGCGTCATGGGAACATTTGGGTAATTAACAAATACTAATCCCAACATTTTGCAAATTGCAATGAATTTATAATTATGCATCTGTCTAATGATTCATCTACTAATTCAGGTATATGGCTCCTGAGTATGCATCGAGCGGTAAACTAACTGATAAATCTGATGTCTTCTCGTACGGTATTGTGCTTTTGGAGCTCATAACTGGACGACGACCGGTTGGATCCATGGGTGATTATGAAGAAGACAGTTTGGTTGATTGGGTATATATTACATTTCATCCTTCAACATTCATTTAGTTATGAATGTTTCTAATAATAACTTTGTTTATGAAAATGCAGGCTAGACCACTTTGTACAAAAGCATTGGAAAGTGGAATACTTACTGGATTGGTCGATATCCGATTAGAGGACAATTATGACAAAAACGAGGCAATACGAATGATAGCTTGTGCTGCTGCTAGTGTTAGGCACTCGGCAAAAAGGCGTCCGAAAATGAGTCAGGTAAAAACGAATCACTACGCATAATGTTTTATGGAATTGAGGTATGTTGATAATAAATATATGAATGTTAATTGAATAGATTGTAAGAGTACTGGAGGGAGATTCTTCACTCGAAGCGCTTCATCAGGACGGAGTTAAAGCTGGACATAGTACTATGTACAGCAGCAGCACAAGTGGAGATTATGATGCAGGAGCATACAGTGCTGACATGAAAAAGTTCAAGAAAGTAGCATTTGAAAGCGGCGTAACAAGCAGCGAGTACGGTGGAACGAGTGAGTATGGTCTCAATCTTTCGCTCTCTAGCAGTGACCAACCTTCTTCTGAATATAGCAGGAAGACTGGAACTGCAACTGGAAATGTAAGCCGGATCAACACTCCATGAGAAGCAAACCTCATCTGATATGACATGATATGATCCAACTGTATTTTTGAACTAGCTAGATTGCTAAGAAAAGTAACAGATGAATATCTAACCACAAAATTTTAATTCAAGTAATGGTTGTTGATGTTACTTAATTCTTGACTAATTGGCAGAAAAGTGCATGTATTGTCTATTTTCCTTGTGGTGGATTTTGTATAGTTTTTGCAACTATGATTCTCTAATTCTATAGTGATGTATTTTGGCTTGGGAAATTTAAAATTCAACAAACAGTTCCATACTTTCTATCTTGGAAAGAAAACATAATTCCAAGACTTATTTTGATGCAATGTTAAAATAATTAAAAAAAAATCTATCAACTAAATCATTTATTTAACTAACTAAAAAGATAAAATTAAAAAAAACAATAATAATAACATATCTCTATAGAACAATATTTTTATTACTCGACATAAAAAGATGATAGTCTTAATATGGATTAAAATTGTTGTTGCATAAAGGTTACAATAACAGTATGATATTCATCACAAAATTTGCAATATATTGAACTAAAAATTAATACAATGGAACAATCTTTTAGGTAAAAACGTAAAAGAGTATACTTTCATTTATTCATTTTGATGTAGTCTAAAATCAATTAAAAAAAATCAAATAAAAAATACTAATGATGAGTCCGGTGCGATGAGGTCTATTAGATGGTGGTAGTCTTTCTGTCTCATATTACAACTGTTTCATATTATAAGAGAAATTCACTTTTTAGATTTATTAAATAATTAATATATTTGATTTATAGACCAAATACATTAATTATTCAATAAATAAATTTTTCTTATAACATGGGACGGAAAGAATAATTGAGAATATATATATATATATATATATATATATATATATATATATATATATATATATATATATATATATATATATATATATATATATATATATATATATATATATATATATATATATATATATATATATATATATATATAATGTAAGAAAATGTTAATTTTAATATTTGGATTCATAGTAAATAGTTTTGTAAATAGAAGAAGATAAACTTAATATACCCACTACCTATATACAATCATTTGATCATCGTGAATAAAAGTTTCAAATGGCAAACTCAACGTAGTCAATATTTGAAAAGTAAATAAGACACAATATATATCAACAAATAAAATTGGACTAAATAGTCATAAAAGTATTTTTATCATTAAAAAGAAAAACTATTCCCTGCTATTACAATTTGCCGCATTTACATATTCCATATCTTTTCAATCATTAGATTGAGATGAAACAGTTAAAATTTCAAAATAAATATTTTTTATTGAATATAAATTTAAATGGTTCGATTTTAATCCAATCATCAAAAATATGACTAATGCGTGAATGTGACAAATGAAATGAGTGACTATGGTAATTAGAGCTGTCAAAATGGGCTCGGCCCATTGGGCCGGCCCATAAGCCCTATAATTTAGCGCGGGCCGGGCCGCAAAATACCTTAAAAAAACACGACCCTGTCTTTTTGGGCCAGCCCACGGGGCCTATGTTTTTTATGGGCTGGGCCGGGCCGGGCCGAGCGGGCTTTGGGCTGGCCCATTAAAAAAAGATTTTGGTAAATTTTTGAGAAAAAAGATTGAGATAAGATATGATTTTATAAATGTGTTTTCAAGTCATAAAGAAAAATTAAAGAGGATCAAGATATATTTTCAAAATGATGTGATCAAAGAAATGGTTGTGAGATGTAGAGAAAATTTGATAAGTATTGGTGATAATATTAAGTTACTTTATACTTTTACATGGATGATTTTGTGGTATTCATATATATTTATGGATAAATATTTTAAACATCACTTATATACGTTTATGATTACTTTCTACCTATGTTGTATTGCATTTATCCATTACATTTTTTTTATAAAATTAAAATTATAATATTGAAATATAGGCCGGGCTGGCCCATCGGGCCGCACGGGCCTTTGAAAAATGGGCCGGGCTCATTTTATGTGGCCCATTTAGCAATTGGGCTGGGCCGGGCCAGCCCATTAAAACACGCTGGCCCACCGGGCCGAAGCGGGTTGGGCCGGGCCGGCCCATTTGACAGCTCTAATGGTAATCTCGTTTCCAATAAAAACGTAGTTATAAAATTCCCGCCTTATTAATGATTTGCCGCTTTAAATAAAAGTGAAAACACTATATGAAGAATTAAGGTTCATATAGTTGTTATGAGGAGTATAAATAGCCTCCATGTATCTATTAGATGAATTTCAAAGAGGGTTTATTTACATATGATTTGATGAAAAATTAAAAATATTCTAAACTAACATGTAATTTATTTTAAACTTAGTTTCAATTTTGAGGAGGATATTTTTCTAATATTTTATGTGATCATCTTAATCTATTTAAAATTCTATTTTATATTGATTTATTTAAAGAGTCAGTCTCTTTAAAATTCAATTTTATATTAACTTATTTAAAGAGTCAATCATATATTAATAATGTAAATTTATTTTAAACTATTAACTAATGATGTCATTATGTATTCTTTTAAGTTAGACTAAATTTTTTAAATTACTTGTATAGCATGACTGAAAGATATATTTTTATTGGATGACAGTGTAAATCAGTGCATCTCCATTAAATTCATATTTAATTAGGTTAATGAACTAATTAAGGTTGCTTAGGTGAAGTGGGTGTATGTGTGCAAACCCAACAGGGAAGGCAAATTAGGTGTTAAGGATTTAAGGTTGCTTAACTTGGCTTTGTTCAATAAGTCGAGGTCAAGGTTGCTCGAGGATATAGAGTATATGTGAAAGAATTTGTTTGGTAGGTATGTGATTCAGGTTGGTGGTTAGATGGAAAACTTGTGAAATGCCTTTCCTCGGTGAAGACGAGTTTCCCTCCTTGGGTTTGTAGATCTCCGAAATGGATCGCCTTTTCATGTACTAGAGTGGTAGGGGATGGTATGAGAACTAAATTCTGGTAGGATGTTTGGGTAGGAACAATTTTGTTGTACGTTTCTTTTAAGATGTTTTTTCGTATTTTTGAGCAAAAGGATGTAGTGGTAGAGTTTATGGGCCATTAGCAAAAGAATGCTTGATTTTGGGATTTTAGGTGGAGGCGTCTTCTTCGGGTCTGGGAAGAAGACCTCCTTGCGGAGTTTCATAGGTTTATCGTTGGGGTGGTTAAGCAAGGTCAGAAGGATGTCTGTGAGTGGCTTCATGACTCGTTAAGAGGTTTTTCTATGAGGACTTCTTATTCTAAAGTTTCCTCTTTGGAGGAAAGTGTGGATAGTAGCCCGACTCAAGAGCTTTGAGGTTTGGCGAGGAATTGGAAGAGTTTAGCGCCTTCTAAAGTGGTGGTTGTGAATACAAGACCACACTCACAAAGATGTTTTTGATCCATGGCAAACTCCACAAGCAAACAAGCAACAAGGCACAAGCAGAAGAACTCAAAGAAAAGCAAGCATTGGTCACTCAAGACAGAGCAGGTCGACCCACTATGCATATAGGTCGACTCAATACAAGTAAAACAAGAAGAACTCAGAAAAATAGCAGTCAGGTCGACCTACTCCCAACCCAGGTCGACCTAAAGTGGAGAAATTTACACATCCTTCTGCTAGGTCGACCTACACAACAACTAGGTCGACCTAAACTGAAGAAAAGTCCCCAAAACGTATCTGAAGAGGATTCTGGTCGACCTACTTCCTTAACAGGTCGACCTAACTGGGAACAAATGTTATTCAAAGCAAATGCAGCTCTGTTAGGTCGACCTAAGCACTACAAGAGGTCGACCTATTTGATCAAAAATGCCAAAATTTTTGGTTTTCTCTGCTCCAACTGATAAGCTCTCATATATATTGTCCAAGGTTCATTATTGCAGTTTTCAACACCAACAACTGAAAGATACACAAAGGCTTCTCATCTTCGATCATCGACACAACTCCAACACAACTACACACAATCATTTTTGCGTTGAGGGTTTGCGTTCAAGATCGATAACGTCCATGGAACGGAATTGAAGATTCCTAGTGGGTGAAGATTTGTGGGGTTTTTGGTGAATAAAATCTGAGGGTTTTGTCCTCCAAGATTGGTGAATTTTGGGGGTTTTTATCAAGAGGCTTCATCAAGGATCCAGCTGAGTGTGAAGATTGAAGAACAAGTGTTCAAGCAATTCAAGACACTGCAGAAAGGGATCAAAGTGAAGCTCATGGAAGACCTTGATCTGGCTCAAGATTAAGGGGGAAGAAGATTCAAAGGATCGACAAATTTGGTTTATTGTTTATCGCTTTGTTATCTTCTTTGTATAAACTGCTTTCAACATTAATGAAAGATTTCCCAATTTCAGTTTGGAATTGGGGGCAGACGTAGTCGTAGCGAGGACGATCGACGAACTGCCTAAACAAATATCGTGTTCTTGTCGCTTTTATCTTTTCATTTACGTTCTGTTCATATTTGGTTATAATTGCAAATTGATCAACGATTCGAGTGTTAAAATTGTGAATTAAGAACTTGTATAAACATCACAATTCATCACACATTGAATCACCATCAATTTGATCATTATCACCAAGTGTTTGTGCTTTTGCTTCTTTCATTATTACTGCATTGCAAATCAAAGTTTATGAAATCAGAAGTTAATCGATTTTCTATAGTGAAACATATTAATTCGATAACATATCATTTCATTGTTAATCTCAATTATTTTGTGGTTTTAATCACATATACAACCCTTGCAATATCGGTCCGGAATAGACGCAAGTCGATTCAGAACCGCTTTAGCTTTAGTTCGAAATAATTCCGAAAAACTCTGAGAGATCTATTCACCCCCCCTCTAGATCCTTAGGCCAGCGTCTAACAAGTGGTATCAAGAGCTCTGGTTAATTCCGTGCTACGTGAAACACTTATTGGAAAGATGGCTTCCGGACCTAAAGGGGCTCACAATAGAGCTCCAGTTTTCAACGGTGAAAACTATGGCTATTGGAAGGATTGTATGTGTGTCCACATCAATGCAATTGATAGGAACATCTGGACAGCTATTGTCAATGGTCCCTTTCAGATCACCATGACAAATGCAGCTGGTGCAGTTGTTCCAAAACCAGAAAATACTTGGGATGCTGAAGATGAAAAGAGATATGGATACGATTGGAAAGCGAGAAACATTCTAATCTCAGCTCTAGGAGTTGATGAATACTATCGCGTTTCCCATTGTAGATCCGCTAAAGCTATGTGGGACACATTGCAAGTTGCCCACGAGGGAACGGATGATGTCAAACTAGCTAGAATCAATACGTTAACTCAAGAGTTCGAACTCTTCCACATGGAAGATGGTGAATCCATCGAAAACATGCAGAAGAGATTCGTTCACTTGAAAAATCGTTTAAATTCTCTTGATAGACCTATTTCCAATGCAGTTGCTACTAACAAAATCTTAAGATGTTTGAACAGGGAATGGCAACCCAAGGTTACAGCAATAAAGGAAGCGAATGATCTAAACACTTTAGACATTACCACTCTCTTCGGTAAACTAGAGGAACATGAACAACACCTTAAATGCCTTGGCATGCATGAGAAAAGGGCAAAGAAAGAGAAGAACACAGAGAAAGAGGTAGAGAAGAAGTCAATAGCTCTAAAGGCTTCAAGCTCCAAGACCTCAAGACAAGAGCTAGAGGATAGTGATACAAGTGATGACGAAGACTCCGATGATGAGGAAATGGGACTGTTTGTGCGAAAATACAACAAATATCTAAAGAAAAATGGAGCAAAACATTCTGACAAAGGCTTGATCAACTATAGAAAGCAATAAAACAAGTTCAAACAAGATGACAACAACAAAGGAAAAATCAAAGGTCCTTGCTTTAATTGTGGCAAAGTCGGTCACTACAAACTGGATTGTCCATACCTTAAGAAAGAAAAAGAGAAGAACCAAAGCAAAGGTCATAACAAATCTAAAAGAGCCTACATAGCATGGGAAAGTGATTCATCTAGTGAAAGCTCATCAAGCGATGAAGAAGAATCAGCAAACTTATGCCTTATGGCTCATCAACACAAGAAAAAGAAAACTGTAAGTTATCTTAAACCTGAACTCATAGATAAGGTATCTCATTCTCAACTAAAACTTGCTTTTGAAGAATTACATAGAGATGCAATTGAAGCTTTCAAACTTTTGGCCTCAAATAAGAAAATCTTTTCATATCTTGAATCAAAAGTTGAGAAAACCGAAAAGGATATGGAAGCTTTAAAACAATCTATGCTAGACATTCAAAAGGATAAAGTTGAAATAGATCCTACATCATGGTTTGGTTGTGAGACATGTCACATTTGGCAAAAAGAAGTAAGAGATCTAAAAGCCAAATTAGACAAGGCTCTACAACCAAAAGTGACTTTTGCGGTTGATCCAAATAAGTTCAAAAGATCGTATACTCCTTTATATAGTAAATACACTTTTGTACCAAAAGAATCAACTAGCAAAACAGCATATTCTCATCATATTACCTGTCACTATTGTTGCAAAAAGGGTCATACCATTGAAAAATGCAAATTTAGGAGGATTTTGGTTCCTAAAGGAGTATTTCAATGGTTGCCTAAGTGTAACAAATTATGTACTCACTACCAAGGACCCAATGAAAATTGGGGACCTCCCTCTCTAAATTAATTTTGCAGGAAAAGTGTCTTGACATTGCCGAAAGGTTGTGGTTCCTTGATAGCGGATGTTCAAGACACATGACGGGAGACATATCTCTTTTCGTTGAGTTTCACGCAAAGAAAAAGGGGTATGTCACCTATGGAGATAACAATCGGGGAGCCATACATGGTAAAGGAAGTGTAGGTAACCCTTCTACCACAACTATAACTGATGATACTGCTAATAGAAGGTCTTAAGCATAATCTTTTAAGTATAAGTCAATTGTGCGACAAAGATTTTAAAGTAACGTTTACAAATTCTGGCTGCATCTTAGAACATACTAAGAAAAGAGACATTATGTTTAATGGCTTAAGAGTAAACAATATCTATATGCTAAACTTAGATGAGGTATCTAAGTCTAGTACCAAGTGTCTAATTGCTCTAGGCGAAGACTCATGGCTTTGGCATAGACGTCTCGCTCACATAAACTTTGACTTACTTAACAAGGTTGTCACAAAAGACTTAGTAATCGGCTTACCTAAAATGAAGTTTTCAAAAGATCATCTATGTGATGCTTGTCAAAAGGGAAAGCAAACAAAAATCTCTTTTAAATCAAAGAACGTGGTTTCAACATCACGCCCTCTTGAACTACTTCACATGGATCTCTTTGGCCCTTCAAGGACTAAAAGCATAGGTGGAAACATCTATGGTTTTGTCATTGTCGATGATTACTCTAGATTTTGTTGGACAATCTTTCTACCTAGTAAGGATCAAACTTTTCCAGCTTTCACACAATTTGCAAGATTATGTCAAAATAAAATGAACACCAAAATAGTTGCAATTCGAAGTGATCACGGTGGAGAGTTTGAAAACTATCTTTTTGAAAAATACTGTGATAAACATGGAATTGAGCATAACTTTTCAGCTCCTAGAATACCACAACAAAACGGGGTGGTTGAACGTAAAAATCGGGTTCTGGAGGAGTTGGCAAGAACAATGCTGAATGAGGGTAGTCTACCTAAGTATTTCTGGGCTGACGCGATTAGCACCGCGTGTTATGTTTTGAATAGGATAATAATACGTCCTATACTGAACAAAACTCCATATGAATTACTAAAAGGTAGAAAACCAAACGTATCTCATCTCCATGTATTCGGTTGCAAGTGTTTTGTTTTGAACAATGGTAAGGATAATCTTGGTAAATTCGATGCTAAAGCTGACGAGGGCATCTTCCTTGGTTACTCACAATCTAGCAAAGCATATCGGGTATATAATAAAAGATTACTTATAGTAGAAGAGTCAGTACACGTGTCTTTTGATGAATCTTATACAATATATGTCGAGAAAGGTCTTTCGTTTAATGGTGCAGATCCATCCACTGAAGACATTGTCAAAGATAAGGAAGACGAGAATGAAAATATTGTAAAGAAAGATGTTGAGAAAGAGAAAGATGAGTCTCATGATGAAAATGAAAAAGAGAGCATCTCAAACAATGAAGAACTTCCTAAGGCCTGGACAAATGTGAAAGACCATCCAATTGACAACATAATAGGGGACATCTCAAAGGGCGTTACAACACGCTCAAAGATAAGTAACTTCTGTCATCATTTTGCTTTCGTTTCACAAGTTGAGCCGAAAAACGCTAAGGACGCATTACTTGATGAGCATTGGCTAATGGCCATGCAAGAAGAATTAAACCAATTTAAACGGAATGATGTTTGGGACCTAGTTCCTCATCCGGGAGATCATCAAGTAATCGGCACTAGATGGGTTTTTCGTAACAAACTTGATGAAAACGGCGTTATTACTAGAAACAAAGCTAGATTAGTTGCCCAAGGTTACAATCAAGAGGAAGGTATTGATTATGAAGAGACATACGCTCCTGTAGCACGTCTCGAAGCTATTCGCCTCTTACTTGCCTATGCTTGTTCAAAAGACTTCAAACTATTCCAAATGGATGTTAAAAGTGCCTTTCTAAATGGCTATATAAATGAAGAAGTCTATGTTGCTCAGCCACCCGGCTTTGAGAATTACATGTATCCAACTCATGTTTATAAGCTGAAACGTGCTCTATACGGTCTTAAACAAGCCCCTCGGGCTTGGTACGAACGTTTGAGCAAATTTCTTCTTAGCCAAGGGTACTCTAGGGGTAAAGTTGATACTACTCTCTTTATTAAAAGAAAAGATAAAGATGTACTCTTAGTCCAAGTTTATGTAGATGATATTATATTTGGGTCGACTAATGCAAAACTTGTCAAAGAATTTTCTAAGCTTATGCAGAGTGAATTTGAGATGAGTCTCATGGGTGAGCTAAATTTCTTCCTTGGCCTACAAATCAAGCAACTCAGTCATGGAACGTTTGTAAGTCAAACTAAATATTGTACAGAGCTGCTCAAAAGATTTGGAATGAGTGAAGCGAAGGAGATTGACACACCTATGGCAACAAATACTAACCTAGACAAAGATGAGAAAGGTAAAGAGGTTGATGTGAAATTGTACCGAGGTATGATAGGTTCACTATTGTATCTTACTGCCTCAAGACCAGATATCATGTTTAGTGTGTGTATGTGTGCAAGATATCAATCTTGTCCAAAGGAATCTCACTTAAAAGCTGTCAAAAGAATTCTGCGATATTTACGTGGAACTACTACATATGGCCTATGGTATCCAAAGGGAAATGAGTGTTATTTGGTAGGATTCTCCGACTCAGATTTTGCTGGCTGCAAATCCGATAGAAAGAGCACCAGTGGAACATGTCATCTATTCTCAAATTCATTAATAAGTTGGCATAGCAAGAAACAAGTATCGGTTGCATTATCTACTGCTGAGGCAGAATATGTAGCTGCCGGAAGCTGTTGTGCTCAGATATTATGGCTCAAGCAACAACTTCTTGACTTTGGTATTAAGCTTGATCGTATACCTATCATGTGCGACAACACAAGTGCCATAAATTTGAGTAAGAATCCTGTCTTACACTCACGAACCAAGCATATTGAAATAAGGCATCACTTCCTAAGAGATCATGTAGAGAAAGGAGACGTTATATTTGAACATGTAGAGAGCAAGAAGCAACTAGCTGACATCTTCACCAAACCTCTAGCAACGGAGCAATACTTCAACATTCGTAGGGAATTAGGGATACTCGATATCTCTAATTTGGGCTAATTACATTTGTTTCTCTTAAAGTTATTCCTTTACTTTATATATATATTGATTATTCTCAAGTTAACATTTCTCTTAGTGTAAAGGTAGTTCATCATCAAGCCAGGAATCATTCCACATTGACTAAAGGCTTTCACTAAACGGTGACACCTACATATTGAGAAGGCGGTAACATGGTTGTTGTTCACTTCCAAAAATATCATTGATGCTATAATATGCTATCAATTAACATGCTTATAGTGACTTCATACATATATCTTTCTTACTCATGTATGTGTTTCATCTTTAATCATAGCATATCATATTCTAAACATACAAGCTCTAAGCACTTAGTTGTTTTTGGAATATTATGTATGTTGAAATGTACTTTTATACCTGCTTGGTTCTTATGCTATATCTATCTACCTTTTATCTATTATACTATGAATGCTAGTGTTTTATCTATTTTTATCTCGCCTCTTCTGTTCCGTTGTATTTCTTTTGATGTTGTCAAAGGGGGAGATAGGTGCTGAGTGTACGGGGGAGCTCAGTATGAAGTGTACGGGGGAGCTCAGTATGAAGCAACTTAAGCTCACGCATACAAGTCCGGGGGAGCCTTTACCACTTATTAAGCTCACACATACAAGTCCGGGGGAGCCTTTACCACTTATTGCCAAAGCTTCTACTACCGGTTTGCCATCATCAAAAAGGGGGAGTATGTGAATACAAGACCACACTCACAAAGATGTTTTTGATCCATGGCAAACTCCACAAGCAAACAAGCAACAAGGCACAAGCAGAAGAACTCAAAGAAAAGCAAGCATTGGTCACTCAAGACAGAGCAGGTCGACCCACTATGCATATAGGTCGACTCAATACAAGTAAAACAAGAAGAACTCAGAAAAACAGCAGTCAGGTCGACCTACTCTCAACCCAGGTCGACCTAAAGTGGAGAAATTTACACATCCTTCTGCTAGGTCGACCTACACAACAACTAGGTCGACCTAAACTGAAGAAAAGTCCCCAAAACGTATCTGAAGAGGATTCTGGTCGACCTACTTCCTTAACAGGTCGACCTAACTGGGAACAAATGTTATTCAAAGCAAATGCAGCTCTGTTAGGTCGACCTAAGCACTACAAGAGGTCGACCTATTTGATCAAAAATGCCAAAATTTCTGGTTTTCTCTGCTCCAACTGATAAGCTCTCATATATATTGTCCAAGGTTCATTATTGCAGTTTTCAACACCAACAACTGAAAGATACACAAAGGCTTCTCATCTTCGATCATCGACACAACTCCAACACAACTACACACAATCATTTTTGCGTTGAGGGTTTGCGTTCAAGATCGATAAAGTCCATGGAACGGAATTGAAGATTCCTAGTGGGTGAAGATTTGTGGGGTTTTTGGTGAATAAAATCTTAGGGTTTTGTCCTCCAAGATTGATGAATTTTGGGGGTTTTTATCAAGAGGCTTCATCAAGGATCCAGCTGAGTGTGAAGATTGAAGAACAAGTGTTCAAGCAATTCAAGACACTGCAGAAAGGGATCAAAGTGAAGCTCTTGGAAGACCTTGATCTGGCTCAAGATTAAGGGGGAAGAAGATTCAAAGGATCGATAAATTTGGTTTATTGTTTATCGCTTTGTTATCTTCTTTGTATAAACTGCTTTCAACATTAATGGAAGATTTCCCAATTTCAGTTTGGAATTGGGGGCAGACGTAGTCGTAGCGAGGACGATCGACGAACTGCCTAAACAAATATCGTGTTCTTGTCGCTTTTATCTTTTCATTTACGTTATGTTCATATTTGGTTATAATTGCAAATTGATCAACGATTCGAGTGTTAAAATTGTGAATTAAGAACTTGTATAAACATCACAATTCATCACACATTGAATCACCATCAATTTGATCATTATCACCAAGTGTTTGTGCTTTTGCTTCTTTCATTATTACTGCATTGCAAATCAAAGTTTATCAAATCAGAAGTTAATCGATTTTCTATAGTGAAACATATTGATTCGATAACATATCATTTCATTGTTAATCTCAATTATTTTGTGGTTTTAATCACATATACAACCCTTGCAATATCGGTCCGGAATAGACGCAAGTCGATTCAGAACCGCTTTAGCTTTAGTTCGAAATAATTCCGAAAAACTCTGAGAGATCTATTCACCCCCCCTCTAGATCCTTAGGCCAGCGTCTAACAGTGGTTTTTTCTTGATAGTTACTTCAAGATAGGTTGGCAACTAGGGAAAACCTTGCTAATTGTTAGATCGTTTCTAGTAGTAGGTTTGGTTGTGCAGTGTTTTTTTGTGAGATTCAGTTTGTAGATCATTTGTTTGTTTTGTGTGAGGTGGCCTCCTCGATCTGATATAAGGTCCTTAGTTTGATAGGTTTTCCTTTACCTCTCCAAGATTGATTCTAGGGGTGTTTGAGGTTTTACAATGTTTTAGGTTGGGTAATAAGACTCGTTTAGTTCTAGTGTCAATTTGGCATTTAGTGGTCTGGATAATATGAAAAATGCGTAAGAAAATATTTTTGTAGGGAAAACTTGTCGTTAAATCAATGGGTGACTTTGATTTTTGGTTTGATTTAAAAGTAGGCTTGAGCAAACTAACTTGTTTGAAGCATTTTAGAAAAATCGGTGCACTGTTTCAAGAAAACCAAATTATCTTATAAATAACAGAACAATTACCATTTTCATTAAATAATAAAAAAATCGATAACCATTCATATGAATCGATAACCATCCAAAACCCAAATTGTCATAAACTAGTGCCACTCTCTCACACAACTACCTCTCTCACCGGCAGAAAATTCTCTCGGGTCCTTTTAGAATATAGACTCATGGAAATTTACCTTCAGTAACACTTGATTGAATAGTCTGCTTCTAATTGAGTCTCAGAAAGTACATTATTATATATCCATATAAATCAAAAATGGTGGTGGTTCAACTAGGAAAGTTCAAATTTTTAAAAGTACATTATTGTATAATCAATTTCACAATAACTGGACAAAGACGGTGAATCTTCGTATCTTACAAGAGGTGATAGATTGATATAATTCTGTTACTTTCAACATACCATTTTGTGTTGAATACAAATGGGATAAGAAAGGTTCCGGTGATTTACTTTTGTTGGCATACTCTCTTCATGTTCAGCTTTTGCATGATAATAATATTGTTTTAAATGTTACTATTTTGAGTGGTTTTAAGTATCAAAGCATTGATGGAGAGCTTGTCGGTATCGTCGGTGATTCTTAGCTTATAAAAACTGATCCTGTTAATATAACTTGGCATTCTCCAAATGGTGTGAAAAAAGATTGAGTTGTTTGTTGTTCTCTCTCTAATTGGATTTAATATTTAGTAACAACACTCCACACAATTAACAAAATACTTTTCTATGGATTATATAAGACTAGTCAAAATGGTAAGTTGGTGAACATTATACTAGGTCTTTTTGTTTGATTTATTATTATTATTTTACTTTATTGAATATTCATAAAATCTGAGTTGAGATTTTTGTTTTTATTTACCAGTGAAGTTCACAGCGGATGAGTTACATCTTATGGACTACAAACTCAAAATTATGTTGACAACGGTATGGATTCACATGATTTTTATATTTGTGTGCAAATGTACTTTCCTGATTGTTGTCATGTTGCTCTCTTATCAATCTTTCTGGTAAGGATATAACTGAGCTTTGTTGTTTGCTTGAGAATAAATTATAAGTGTTATTAAAATAGATTCTTTTATTTCTGATATGAAAAAAAGCTTACAAAAAAGTGTATTCAATATTCATATATCTCCATGTTGAAGCATATCTTGGAGATACTCACATATCTCCGTGTTTATACACATGACATTTGATCAAATAGGAGGTGAGCATAATTTAAATGGCCACATGTCATGTTAATTAATGAAAAAAATTCTTTTAAATTGTGAGGTGTATGCTAAATATTTAATAGTGTAATGCCAATAGGGTGGAAATAGGCTGGGTGAGTCTAACCTACCAAAAAATTTAAAGTCTAAGTCTGGTCTGTAGCCTACCATAGGCTTATTTTTCAGTCTGAGTCTGGATTTTTCAAAGGCCTGATTAGTCTATTAGCCTGCTTAAAAAGCCTATATCATTTGAATATATGTAAATACCTAATTCAACTAATGTTTAAATATACTAGAGAATCAAAATTGCAATGAGATTAAATATTTATTTACATCGACTTATGTGAGCGTACATAGTAGTATAAGTTTTGTGAGATTATTTATTTGAGAGAACTTATGACTTTATCCATAATATTATTTCAACTTCTTTTTTTTACAAGTTCTTCAAGATAATTAGACTTCAATTTCGTATTTTAATATAAAGTACAAAATAAAATATAAAAAATAATAAATTTATTCATATTTATTAAAATAGGCTGGCCTGATAGGCTTAAAAGGTTTTTTCTATGGCATGCGGCCTAACTTATTTAACTAAATAGACTTATAAAAAAACCTAAACATTTTCTACTTAAAAAAAAGGTCTGGCCTGGCCTTGACTTGTGTAGGCTAGGCCGTAGGCCTCTGTTAGTTGGTCTGACATATTTTCACCCCTAAATGTCAAGCATGTGCACAAGCATAGAACAGAAAGGTATAGTCTTGAAGGATCATGCACTAAATACACTCCAAGACTTATAAAGGATCTTGAAGGATCTCTAAGATTTTTCTACCAATTATTTGATTAATTGCTTGTGAAAATTTATTATTTTTTAATTTATTTAAAGGGAGTTTAAAACCCTCACAATCTAACACGGCGTGACAAATTAGTCTACGTTAATGAAATTTAACGAGAGGTATAAAAATAAGGACGGAAAATGTTACGAGCACTATTGTTTGAAGAAATTTTTTTAAGAACTAAAATTGAAGATTGTCATATTTATAGGGATCCAGACATATTTAACCCTAAAAAATATAATTTGTGATTTGAATTTCCAAAAAAATATCCAAACTGAACCGCCAAGTATTTTTAATTAAGCATCCAAAACTGAGTCGTATCGTGACTAACTTTATCTTTGAATCAGATTAGTTTTTGTAAAAAAAAAATTGATTCAAAACGTGCCACCGACATAATTGATCCAAATTATATAATTAAAAAACAAATCTATTATTGTATGATCAAACTTACAAACAAAACAGAATATTGTGTGAGTTTTTTCAAATTGCATGATTAAAAAACAATTTTACTATTGCATGATTAAAAAACAATTTTACTATTGCATGATTAAACTTACTGACAAAATATAGTATTGCATGAAAGTATCAAAATTGTATGATTCAAATATTATAATAGAAAAATGTCACATATCCACCAAAAACTTTAAGACATTTCTTACATATTTAATATTTTACCCATTCATAAGTGATATGAGATTTAACCATCCATCCACCTACCTATCAAACAAGCATCCATCATGAATTTTCTTGTCTTCCATTATCATTTGCACACTAGTTTTTATATTTTAGAAGAACACAATTAATTTTCTTTTTCTAAGGTTTTTGGAATTATTTGTTTGGAAAGGTTTTTGATATTGATTTTAATTTAAATTTTAAATAACCTTTATATTTAAGATTAAAAAATGTATTGAAAAAATCATAATTATTAGTACGAAAATATGGAAATTTAATTCTTGTCACGGTGGTCAATTAAGTCCCAATCTAAAGCATTTTTAGTTTTAAGTTAGAACATTGAACCAATCTATATAAAACATCTTAGTGGTACATAAACCATTGACCTTTAGGCATGGTAAAGAGAGTTGTATATTTTCGTTAATAAAAAATTTACACTTTATTACTATGAGAGTCTATATATTTATTGAAAAATACATTCTTACCAACTTAATATTTCATACGGTGAACAATAAAATATTATAATAATATTTTTATTTTAAAAAAACAATAATTTATTATTTTTAATGGAGGGAGTAATAATATTTTTATTTTAAAAAATAATAGTTTATTATTTTTTTAATGGAGGGAGTAGAGAAACAAAATATGTGATTAACCAACTTTATAATATCATTAACCAACATTTTAAATTTCATTAACCAATTTCATAACTACTAAAAATCTAGGCAGTCAATTAACCAACTTTATAAATTTATTAACCATTTTTTTAAATTTCATTAACCAATTTCATAACTACTAGAAATCTAAGCAGTTTATTAACCAACTTTATAACATCATTAACCAATTTTTTATATTTCATTAATCAGCTTTCTTTTACTGCTAAAAATTATTTTTAATATCTAAGTGTTTATTAATTAATTTCATCACTTTATTAACCAAATTTTTATATTTCATTAACCAACTTTGTTTTGCCACTAAAAGTCACTGTTCACGGCACTGTTCATAAAAAATATTTTTTAAATAAAAAATATTATTCATCATATAAATACGGTAAACAGTATTTGGATGTTAAAATAACACACTTGAAACATAATCCCTCTAATAAACAGTCCTGTCGAATTTGTTATGTACTAAAGTAAAAAAACTCAATAGTTTGCAATGATGAAAATGCTTATAAATGGTTGGTTATTGAGATACACATGTCTATTGTCTTTTGTATTTCTAAATAGAGGTAGATTAATAGAAGTCATAATAAATAACCACCTGATTTAATCTATTGATGCTTGTTAAAGCCAAAGTAAGGAGAGTAATGGGTAATGTTTGACAAGTTTTCCATGTATTATGGATATTATGTTGCTATTTGGTTAGCCATCTCCACCTTGTAGAAAAGGCTTTGATAGCCGTAACTTGTCTCGAATGTTTTTATTCTTGAAAAGAAATAAAAAAACAATAAAGAATTTAACAAGAACTTTCCAACCTCAAAAGTATGGGCCAAATACACAACAACTATATTAATAAATTACTGGACTTATATATAACACCTACATAGAAATGCAGACCTTCGGTTAAAATCATTTGAACTTTTGTTAGCTCATCAGTGCAAGAATATATTACTATATCTATATATTGAGATAGAATTCAAAGGGAATAGTCAAATAAAGAAAATTAAGATCCGTTCAATCCTTCCATATTGCAATATAACTCATGTACGAGATATGGTTTCTGGCTAAGCCATGAATGTCAAAATTCTTAGCTGATTCACGTTGCGAAATCCTAACATGTGACATATAAATAAAAATAACCAATTAATCTTCCTCTTCCTTTGAGCAATGAGTGGAACGCAACATTTTTCTTACTGTCAGTGAATTCACTTCTTCAATTCAGACTTGATCTAGATTCTTGGAGCTTTTCCATTCATGGCAGCGTCTCCATTACTCACTATGAAATCTTGAACTTTTTGAGATTATACATTACTTCAAATTGGAATTCAAAAACTGATGAGCATTTCAGGCAACGTAACTTCCCAGTGATTTTAAATATCTGATTTTGTAAAGAACTAGATTGTGACCCGCGCGATTCGCGCCTATATATATTAATGGTTTCAAATTATTCAATCGGTCTTGTAAGTATTGAAAAGATAAGAAGCGTTTTAAAAGGTTATACTAAAACAATTGTGATGTTTAATAGTTATTGATAAATTAATATTGTCATAAAGAATCATTATTACAATGAAATTAAAAGTATTAAAAGAAATTAAAAAATATATATTGTTTATTGAAAAAGTAATAACTTTTATATTATTATTGAGAAGTCGTGGGTTTAATTTCTACTCAGATGTGAGGATCTCTCTAGTGCAGTGTTTTAAAAACCGGACCGGTCATCGAACCGGTGAGGGTGTTGTGTCACTGGTTTATCGGTTGAACCACTGGGTCACTGGTCGAACCACACGACCAAACCGGATTAAACCAGATAACTCGGTTGAATAGACTTGTCATTATATAGGTATAAAACCGATCGAACCGGATGATTCAGTCTCAAAAAAATATAACTAGCTTTTAAATTTTTTAAAAATATCATATCATAAATTCACAATTTCATAACTTAAATTCAAATTTTAAACAAAGGTATCACACATAACAAAATAGTAAAAAATTACAAAGTCTAATTGCAAACAAAGTATAAGTACAACATAATCTAAACAAAGTCTAATTACAACATAATCTAATTGAATAGTTTATAACAAAATAACTCCAATGTGTATCAAATTTAATTAAAAATAGGATCTCCTAAAAAGAAAATCAAATAAAATTCAATATGTTTATGCTATTTAAGAAAATTTATTAGCAAAGATAACAAATAGATAATAAAGTTTTTAATTTGTCACTTAAAAAACTATGTGAGAATGCTATTTAAGTAATACACTACTAAATGTATTAAAATAAAGTTAAAAAAAAAGTTTAAAAGAAATGTTAAAAAAAAGTTTACAAAAAAATTTTTAAAAAAAGTTTAAAAAAAAAAAAAGCAATTAAACCGCCGGTTTTTCGGTTTTCACCGGTTCCCACCGGTTTGATGGCATACCCGATCCGACTATTGAACCAGGCCGGTTACCTAGCCGGTTCCCGGTTCGACCGGTCCGACCGGGCGGTCCGGTCCGGTTTTTAAAACACTGCTCTAGTGTGTGATTCATAAATAATTTTATAAGAGTTCAGAACAATATGTTAATAGATTGGTTAGATGATCAAAATTTATTAAGTATTATAAAAATGCGACAGTTATGTAGAGTATTTTAAATATCTTTCGTGGAAAAATATATTTAAACATCATTTGGCCAAACAATCATCGCAAAACTAAACATTATGCAACATGGATATTTTGATTCCCACATCATTGCCTTAGAATTGATAGTTGATATATCTAATTTGCACATTATCTCTTTCTAGATTGAGTAAGATTTTTACAATTGATTTGTCGTTACAAATTTACTTTTTTATATTTATACTTTTAATTCCGGTGATAAAATAGATGATCAAAGATATAAAAAAAACTAAAATGTTTAACAACATCAAAATTATAAAAAAAAATTAAAAATTTATATCATGTCACCTTTTATAAGTGTCTTAAGAAATAACTTATAATACAGAGATTAACATTTTATAAAGGATTGTCAAATTGTTTAAATAGCAAATGATAAAATAAAATATTACATAAAACTTATATCATACAAACTCACCTTTTTTATGGGTAAAAGACTTTTCATTAAGGAAGAAAAGCAGAAAGAACAACAAACTGATACAATTCATCACAGGAAATGTCTCCATGTCAACTCCTAGACCCAACAACTTTCCCCACCCCAACCATCTATAGAGCCTCAACTAATAAACTTTTATTCTAATACATGAAGATGCTACTCTAAAATCAGCTAACAACATACGACAATCCTGAGCAATGTGGTCCATATTTCCAATAGACAAAGCAGAATGGATGCAATCCACTATATTAGCTTAATCTAATTGGGAGGAATGAATTTCCATGTGAACACTGCAATTTTATAAGGATTGCAAAATTGTTAAAACAATAACTAATGAAATAAAATGATACATAAAAAAAATTTAAAATGAAAATAAATATAGAATGAAAATGATATTTAAAAGAACATTGTTGAATTGTAGACTATAATGAGAGATAATAGGGACGAATTGATGAATGAGTTCATGAGTAACAAATGCTAAACATGTATAGTATTATATTTTATATGAAAAAATAAATTGGATAGCAATGAATTCAAATATAACTGCTTTTTCCATTCACAAATTTGTAACGCATAAATTTTAATAACATCTAATAAAGTCAATATAATAGAATGGTATACATAGTGTTTGTTACAAAATATAAAATTAAAATTAATTTATATAATGCATTAGTCTCTTAATAAATAATATGATAGAATATAAATAATGAAAAAAAAGTAACATATTAATAAAATAATATTAATATTGCTAGAAAAATAGTGGTATATAAAAAATTGAAAATTTTAAGATCATGTCACATAAACATTAGGGTTACGACAACTTTGAGTTTAGATTAAAGTAGATAGACAGATAGATAAATCTTACTTGAAAGAAATTTATATGTAATAAATGAATAATAATAATCAATAAAAAATGATTTATTATTTTTAATAAAATTTTCTATTAAATATAATATTTTTAATTGTATTATTGCAAAATGATGAATTGTAACGAAAAGAGTTATGGTTGAAGAATCTATAACCAATAACAAAACTAAAATTATCACATTAATATTTTAATATACATTAAATAGAGGGAGGAATAAAAAAAAGAAATATATATTTTTATAATATGTAGGTTACGATTGTATTATATATATATATATATATATATATATATATATATATATATATATATATATATATATATATATATATATATAGATGGCATATCATATGAGAATGCCTTCTTTATATGAGAATGTGAGAATGAATCTGAACCATTGGATTATAAAATAAATGGTGGAGATTATGTGTGAATCTTTTTTTATCTCTCTTCAATCTTTTATTTTAATGATGGAGGAGAGAGAAAAAAATATTCACACATAATCTCCACCATTTATTTTATAATCCAATGGTTTAGATTCATTATCACATTCTCATATGATATGTCCTATATATATATATATATATATATATATATATATATATATATATATATATATATATATATATATATATATGACTACAAAATTATATGCCTTAAATGGATAATTATAATCAATAATAAAGTGATTAATCATTTTTAATATAAGACTTTTAATTACATTATTTGTAACTGATCAAATAGTAATCAAAAGAGTTTTAGTTAAGTGATTTATTACCAATTAAAAAAAAATCATCATAGTAATATTTTAATGTACATTAAATAGAGAGTTAGAGATTGGATAAAAAAGAGAGATTTAAAATGATATTACAATATTAAGTTTTTAAATATATATTTTAACACGAATTTTAAAAATAGAGATTCACAATTTTATTAGAACTTTAAATTATTAAATATATATTTTTACAATATATAGGTTATGATTGTCTTATATACATACGATTATATTATTAGCAAATTATATTGTAAGTTAATAAAGTGTCTATTATAATGTAATTTAGAATTGAATATTAAATTATCAAATACATATTTTTAAAAGGAAATTATTATAAAATTATAATTGTCACACTAAATATTAAAATTCATTGATTGTGAAATTTTGATATATTTTTTTTCTCGAAATTAGAATATATTGAAAAAATATTATTTAATATAATTATAATTCAATAAAAAATATTTTTCAGTTATAGTTATGTAATTCTATTTAATAATAGTTTATATTAAAACTAAAATGTTTTTTTTCTAAAATAACAGTATTTAATGAACTAAAATTGTAAATTATACAAAAAGAATTAATATAGTTTTTTTTCCAATTCCATAAAGTTCAATACAATTGAATTATATATTATAGTTGTTTATAAAATTATTATAAGTTATTTCACATATTATCAGTATTTGATGAACTAAAATTGTAAATTATACAAAAAATAATTAAAATTATTTTTTTTGTCAATTGTTTATATACAATTTTATAAAATATAAAAAATTTAGAAAAGTTTAAGAGTTAATAATATATAATAAGAGTTATAAAAGTTGTAAAATGTTAATCGGGATATTAATTCTAAATAATTAATAATGTATTTGTTTGACAATTTTTAATGTAAAATTTATTTGAGATTTATATTTAAAATAAATATAAAATTCTATAAAATATAAAAAATTTAGAATTTAGTTTAGAAGGTTTGTGAGATTGCCACATAAGCATGTGGCTAGGGTTTTGTCTAGGGTTGTCATCATGACAACCTTAGATTTATATTAAGTAGATGAACGATTTGTCTCTTCTCGGTGTCATGTTTGAAAGGGATAGGGATTATAAGCAGCTGTTGTTGATAGTGGCGGGATGGTGCGGAATCTTCATGTTTCTTTGGAGTTGTAGGTTGAAAAACGTTCTTCATAGCTGGAGGGACTAGAGTGTGTGCGCAATGAGAGAAAATAAAAATAACTCAAAAGTGAAAGTGATATAACTACTTTAACTATTTTCCTTTTGTATAATTTATTCAACGAGTTACAACTGCATGGAACTGTATGCCAACCGGACCCAACTTGTATAACTGAACTATTATTCAGTGGAACCGGATGTAATTTCATTCATGTACATTACACCTATTTCTCGCAAGAAAGGATATAGGAGAATTAAATCAAAAAACTAGGAACAGGTATCTATTTTTTTTATATTTAATAATAATAATAATGTATACAATAATAGTAAAGATGAGATTGATAAAGGTAATGTGGAAGGGGAGGAGCATACCTCTCACTTTTAAAAAAACTTGTTAAAGAAGGCAAAACTCTGATGTATTCCATGGATTATTATGGTATGGAAAAAGTCCAAATAAATATGCAGAACAACGATAAGAATAATATTAGAAACTTGAAAGGGAACAATAATTCTAAAACGGTTGCTAATATGAGGCTTATCAAATGTTTGTCGATAAAAAGCTCGAAACTAGGATTGAGAAGCACTGTAGCAAAGATTCAAAAGGTCAACAGAGAAAAGTGAATGTGTCTCTGTCAAGGACGAACACGAAGCTAAAGGTTCAGTAAAACACAAGAAGGGGGTTGAATTGGGGTTTCAAGATTAAAATCTTTTTCGCACACCCAAACACAAACAACACAGGAGCAACATGGATAAATAACAAACGATTTTATCCTAGCTCATCGTTAACTAGGCTACCTCCAGTCCACCATACCCTAGTGATTTTGTCTAATCAACAAGCACTTAATCCACTAATCAAATAACCTTTTGATTACAACCTCAATGACACACCAGCCAAAGACTTCTCGAGGATCCTGACTAAACCTTTAGTCCCTCAAAGAAATTAACCAACCTGGTTAAATTACAAGATTTTGTGTGTATAAAGTGCTTCTTGAAAACTTGATACACACGGTTACAACACAACAGGATTTACAAAAATGAAAGTTATGAAGCTTTCAACGAAATAACAAATTTCTTCTTTGTGTTGATTTTCGACTTAGTGTTTCTCTCTAAATACGACTTGTTCCTTTTAAATGAGTATGAATATCTTCTTTCAGTTATCTGTCAACATGAAAACTCCATAAAACACATGATTTTCCTTATTCTTTATGCACTACTACAAGAGATTCCAACATATTCAGCACACAAAACACAACCATAAAGATTTTAATGGTTCATTTCCATCAGATTCCACACACAAATAGGATGCGATAAAGCGTGTTACTGAACTAACTCACCTCTTTGTCAAAGACACCATTTCAAAATGCTCATTGCTGTTTGATAGCACACTCCATTTTGATGGATTTTAACGAAACTTTCCAAAGTTCTTTTCGTCGTTTATGTTGGTAACTCTCTCTAGAGGTCTATCCATGGTGATTCGAAGGAAAACTGACGAAACAGAGATATTGAAGATGCAAAAGGAGGTTTTCAAGGCAAAAGGAGGTTTTCTGTGAAATGAAATATCGGTTTGGAGGGAGAAGGGAAGTAGGGAGTGATATCAGAAAGCAAGTGCTTTAGTTTGGAGCATAAAGTTTGAAGTTTGAAGTGATATGAGCAAAGGAAACACTGTTGTAACAGAGGAGAAAACTGTAACATTGGTACTGATGCAAAAGTTATGGTTCGATTACATTGCAGGCAAATTGGATATTGTACATTTGTAGGCCAATGGTAACACAAAGAGACCAAACTATTAGTTTGAATGTAGCTAAATTCTGAATTTAGTTATAAAAAAAATAATTTTTAGACACATTTTGCCCCAAAATAATTAGGGGTAATTTTTTTTAGCAAAGCGCAAATGAGTATTTTCCAAGTACATTTGCTTTAAAATAGATTATTCCATAAAAATTAATCTCATAATATTAAAATTAAGCGCTGTAAATTTTAATTAGAGGAGTATTATAATATAAAATGCAATAATCCTCTTAATTTCCTTAGTAGTCGGTGCCTTACCCACCCGATCTACGTCTTTGGAATACAAAGCACCGATGATCTGATTTTCGCGTTAGTTGAATCTTCTGCTTCTTCTTTTTCTTCTATCGGAGCACTGATATATTAACAACATTCACAGATCCCTGAGATTCTGCCACGCCAATGGCTCAGCAACTCGCCAAGAAGGACGATGACCGCGACGATGAAGGTTCACTTCTTATCTCACCATTTCTTAATTCCACCTGTTTTCTATCATCTTCTCGCTTAGCATTTATGTTTTGAATGATTATTTATCCGATTCGGTTCCAGATCCGTTTTCCATTTCAAATTCCCAATGTAGTAGTAGAATTCGCCTAGTAGTTACATCATCATCATCGGATTGAATTTAGTGTTTTTGAATTTGATTCGATTTGTTTTTGATCTTGCTTCATAATTCGCAATGTAGATCGTTGAATGAATGAGTTTTCAGTGATGAGTTGATAGTTTAGATCTTGCTTCATAATTAGCTCTGTCGCAGATTGTAATTGTTGCTAATATGGAGCACAGACACCACCGGAAACATGACACCGATGCTGACATGTCTAATAATTTGAAAAATAAATAAATTAAACGTAATTACAAGTGTCGGTATCTGTTTTGGACATTGACACTGACACACCTTTTTTTCCGAGGTGTCGGTGCTAGAGAATTTCTAATTGTGTTTTTTATGGATGACTAGCGGAATACTCGCCTTTCATGGGAATTGAAAAGGGTGCGGTTCTTCAGGAGGCAAGGGTTTTTAATGATCCACAACTAGATGCTAGGAGATGTTCACAGGTTTTTATCACGGACTTGAGGATTTCTTTGTTCTCTCTTTTTTTTATGCAAATTATTCCGGCAGTTGAATTGTGATGTTGTGTGTGTTTTGCCATCTCTTTTTTCTAGGTTATTACAAAGCTGTTATACCTGCTGAATCAGGGAGAGACATTTACCAAGGTTTTGAGAGACTTACAAATCTTCATACATTTTTTTTGGTTTGACATTGTGGATTTATGTTAGAGTCACAATTGATCCTTTTTATTATTGCTAGACCGAAGCTACAGAAGTTTTCTTTGCTGTGACTAAGCTTTTCCAGTCTAGAGATATGGGATTAAGGAGAATGGTCTACCTGATGATAAAGGAGATCTCTCCCTCTGCAGATGAGGTTACATTTTACTATGCAAAATTTCTTCGTTTTTAGATTCATATGTGTAGGGTTTAATCTGTATATTATAAACTTAGATTATATGACTGTTCTATTTCTTTGATATTGTAAAGGTTATTATTGTCACTAGCTCTCTTATGAAGGACATGAATAGCAAGATTGATATGTATAAGGCAAATGCCATTCGAGTGCTTTGTCGTATTACAGACGGAACCCTTCTTACCCAAATTGAGCGGTATATAAAACAAGCAATTGTAGATAAGAATCCGGTTGTTGCAAGTGCTGCCTTAGTTAGTGGCATTCATCTACTCCAGGTAATACCTGTTTCTATTTGTCATTCTGTATATTTTGTACATCCCATGTATGGTATATGCTTATTTGTACCCCCTCTTTACAGACAAATCCTGAAATTGTAAAAAGGTGGAGTAATGAGGTCCAGGAAGCTGTTCAATCAAGAGCAGCTCTTGTACAGTTTCATGCACTGGGTTTGCTACATCAGGTATGATGCAAGTTTGGTCTGGTTATTTTGTGATTCTAGATCATTCAGTGAATTATGGTTCGCTTCCTGGCTTAAATCTTTGCATTTCAACTGCACTTTCTTGAATGGTCACTGTACTTGTCTTATCGTAGCTAAATATCATGAATGATGAATGTTCAGCCCAAGCTAGTCATGATTCTTTTTTTTTGTTGAACGGAAAATAGGGATAAGGCAGCTAAAGGCCTGTCATAAGCTAGTCATGATTCTATTATTCCAACTTGTCATTTAAGTGCATTTCTTTAAGAGGTGCTTATTTTCTATTTGAGCTTAATTGGATGTCGAATTTGAGTAATACAAGAGAAATCAAAACTTCTTTGCTGAAGTTGTTATTTATTTGTCTGGTACTATGGTATTTGCTCTCTTTTATGGTAGTTACTATCTCTCTATCTACTCAGCCACAAATATGTCACAATCAAGGAACTAGAGGAGGCTGAGTTAGGTCTATAAATAGGAAGAACGTAATTCAAGAGAGACACTCATTCTCTTAGATTTGCAAACATAGAGACTTTTGTGTAATCCTGTACACTCTTTTCTCCTGTATTCAAATGTTATCACTCAAACAATATTCTCACATTCTTAGTGCACTAACAATAGCATTAGAGATAGAGGGATGGAGAGAATTAATGCAGCCCCCATTGTAGAAAATATGCTTGAATCTTGACTTTGGTAATTTGAGCACGTGTGGAGGAGACCTATAGATTCCATAGAAAGGAGAGTAGATGAAATGGAGGACATCCTAAACGTTAGATGTAGAGGAAGGCTAGAAAAAATATAGAAGAAGCTATTTAAGAATGTTCATATCTCTATCGTTGTTGAAGTTAGTAAAGTTTTTATCTCTTACCTTGTGGAAATCCAGTTTAAGCTGAACCATCTCTTACCTACATTGATTGCCATCTCTGTAGGCTATGGCATCATCAAAGTCTTTACATGTCTTATATATCTTGTAGAATTCCATTTTGAGCTGAACAATGATGGAAAAATAATGTTTAACTAGTTTATATTTTTGGTGTTAACCCTCCGGTTTCTATGGGAAGAGTCCCTGGTAATCTGGAGTTTGGCTGAGAGGTAAGTAAAGTCTGACCAAAAATTTTTCCACCCAGGATTCAAACCTGGGTTCTCCTGAACAATCTGTCTTTTTCTTAAGCAGTGAAGCTAAGTAATCACTTGTGCCCAATCACTTGGTCTTATTAACTAACTTTTATTCCTTAAAGTCCTTCTAAAAATGTTATACTGCACAATTTTTAGATTGTACCTTCTGAAAGACCTACTTTTTTTTTATCACACAGAACATAAGTATAAATTCTTAAGAGGGTTTGAGATATTTGGTGAATTCAAAATTGCAGATACGACAGAATGACCGACTAGCTGTTAGCAAGCTTGTTACCAGCTTGACAAGGGGAACTGTTCGCTCACCTTTAGCTCAGTGCCTGTTAATTCGCTACACAAGTCAGGTATGTCTTCATACAAATCTTGTTGTTGGGACGATATTTATTTACTTAATGTTTATCTTCTATTGCATTTGTAGGTTATCCGTGAATCAGGAAATAACACACAGTCAGGGGACCGCCCCTTCTATGATTATCTTGAGAGTTGCCTTCGTCACAAATCAGAAATGGTGATTTTTGAAGCTGCCAGGGCTATTACAGAGCTCAATGGTGTAACAAGCCGAGAATTAACTCCAGCTATTACTGTTCTTCAGTTATTCTTAAGTTCTTCTAAGCCAGTTTTAAGATTTGCTGCTGTCCGCACCTTGAACAAGGTAAGCCTTCAGCAGTCACTCAAATTTTAGCAGAAGTGATTTTTAACAGGCCTCTTAAGCATCCTCCCTATGGAATAAGTATTTTGTTTTTCCCTTCTATGATTTGGATGAGTTGATATAAAATCTAGATTTTCCGGGTTCTGAAATTTTCTTATGATATTTGCATTGGCTAAACTTGACCCTTATTATTTTAGTTCTGAGTGCGGCTATGAAACTTTGCAGGTGGCAATGATACACCCAACATCAGTCACTAACTGCAACATTGACATGGAAAGTTTAATCTCCGACCAGAATAGAAGCATTGCCACACTTGCTATTACTACACTTTTGAAGACAGGAAATGAATCAAGTGTTGACCGTCTTATGAAACAGATTACAAATTTCATGTCTGATATTGCCGATGAATTCAAAATTGTTGTTGTTGAAGCAATAAGATCATTGTGCCAGAAGTTCCCGTTAAAATATAGATCTCTGTATGTGAGCTGTACTATAGTCTTCATCTCCCCAAATTTTATACCTTGCATAATCTTTTTTCCTTAATGAATGGTATAAATTATTTGTTTGTGCTCTGCTATTATTTTCAGGATGAACTTCTTGAGTAACATTCTTAGGGAAGAGGGTGGTTTTGAGTACAAGAAGGCAATTGTAGATTCAATTGTGATTCTCATTAGAGAAATCCCTGATGCAAAGGAAACTGGATTGCTTCATCTCTGTGAGTTCATTGAAGATTGCGAGTTCACTTATCTCTCTACACAGGTATTTCTATTGGGGTCCTTCGTGATTCACAGTTTGTTTATTTTTCTTCTGGAAGTGTGAACATTTTGCTGTTAACCATTTTGTTCCCCTTGAACCATAGATACTGCACTTCCTAGGAATTGAAGGGCCAAAAACATCAGACCCCAGCAAATATATTCGTTTCATTTATAATAGAGTACATCTTGAGAATGCAACAGTTAGGGCCGGTGCTGTGAGCACTTTGGCAAAGTTTGGTGCTGCAGTTGATGCATTAAAGGTTCACTTTCTTTTGTTTATTATCACATTAGTGATTTTCTCTTTCTATTTATAATATTTTTGGGGAATATTTGGTGCTAACTTAATTTAAAATCACATCCTTTCTCTTTCAGCCGCGCATATTTGTTCTGCTGAGGCGATGTCTTTTTGACAGTGACGATGAGGTGAATTTCCGTGTCCTTTTTTATGAGGCATTTTATGAGATGCACTAGCTGTGTAATTTTTTGCACGTCATATTCAGGATTTGTTGCTTATATGTAATTAAATTTCCATTTTGAATTGCTTACTTTAAATCTTTCTATAATATAGTATATACATGTTTGTCTAAAAACTAATAAATATTTAAAATTTGAAAATTATGAATGACATCTCTCTTCTCACCCTCCCCCCGAAAGAAAAGGATTTTCTATTTCTGGATGTGTGTGAAGTTATCAACTGCTTTATTTTATGCCTGGTATTATGATTTATTTGCAGGTCCGTGATAGAGCAACCCTTTATCTAAACACACTTGGAGGTGATGGCTCTGTTGTTGAGACTGATAATGCTGTAAAGGACTTCCTGTTTGGGCCATTTGATATCCCACTTGTCAATCTGGAGACTAGTTTGAAAAATTATGTAAGTTTTGGTGTTTTTCTTGCATTCGATTAGTACAATATCTCATGTGTGTGATATGTTTACAGGAGCCTTCAGAAGAGGCTTTTGACATTAACTCTGTGCCCAAGGAAGTCAAATCTCAGCCACTTGCAGAGAAGAAAGCTGCTGGGAAAAAGCCAACTGGTTTGGGGGCTCCTCCAAGTGCTCCCTCATCAACTGCTGATGCGTACCAGAGAATGCTTTCATCTGTTCCAGAGTTTGCTAACTATGGCAGCCTGTTTAAGGTTTATACACTTGATTGTTCTTTCACAAATTTATTTTTGTGTTTTGTTCCTTCAATGGGTAATACGATATATATGTGCTAATGTTAAATTTTTTACCAGTCCTCAGCACCTGTGGAGCTCACTGAAGCAGAGACAGAATATGCAGTTAATGTTATTAAACACATTTTTGACAGGCATGTTGTGTTCCAGTACAACTGCACAAACACGATACCAGAGCAATTATTAGAACATGTAATGAGTTTCATAGAGACTTAAAATTTCATAAAACAATCCAAACTCAGGTCTTGTTTGTAATTATATATCCGTGTACACAGGTTATCGTATTTGTGGATTCTTCAGAGGCAGATGAATTTTCAGAGGTGTTCTCTAAGCCTCTCAAGTCTCTTCCTTATGATTCACCTGGACAGATTTTTGTGGCATTTGAGAAGCCCGAGGGTGTGCCAACACTTGGAAAGTTTTCTAATGTTCTGAAATTTATTGTTAAAGAGGTACTTAATCCTCTTTACTTTTATGAAGCTTTTGGGTTTTTTATTATTTGATCCAGCCCCAACATGTATCATTATTAAGTGTACGTTTCTAGTGCGAGGATTGTTTTTATTTCCTACATTTAGGGAATTTGTGGAAAACAATCTATAAAATATTTGGTAGAAAATCTCCATATAAACTGGATCTTCTTCAGGTTGACCCAACAACTGGTGAAGCTGAAGATGATGGTGTTGAAGATGAATATCAGTTGGAGGATCTGGAGATTGTTTCAGCTGATTACACGTTGAAAGTAGGGGTATCTAATTTCAGGAATGCATGGGAAAGCATGGGCCCTGATTTTGAACGTGTGGATGAGTACGGTCTTGGTCCTAGGGAGAGCTTGGCTGAAGCTGTAAATACCGTCACCAACCTTCTTGGCTTGCAACCCTGTGAGGTAAGCCAATGATGTTACCTGCTTCTTTTTTTACTTCGTTGAGAAAAAATTATTTAGCATTATGTCTGTGTTTGTCTAAAAGTGGTTGCATTAAGATATGAATCCATGGCCTCTTGTTAATTACCCAATGCCCTCACCATTAACAACCTTATTTCATTAAACTGAATACAAACAAGTCAAGGCTATCATGCAATTTTTTACTGTAACATAGTTACTGTTTTTGGACAATTATGCTTGTTAGATGCTTCCCAACATACTACATACTGCTTCATAAACGATCCGGCTGGTTCAACTGTGAACTAGGGTTGGTCAGGGTGCTTAAAACTGGTAGTCTGTACAAACCGAAATGAAATCATTCAATCCGCTTTGAACTGGACAGAACTGGAACTAGTTTTGGTAAACCGTCTGGTGCAGATAGAAATCTTAAAAGTATCTTAAAACACAGTAAGTTAAACAAAGTAGAAAGCAAAAGGATTCGCTCATCACGGATGTGACGCACCAATAGACACATAGCATTATATTTTACAAATAATAGGCAAAAATAAAAAAAAACGAAAGCAACAATAGCATTTTACTAAGCAATAAATATTAGATTTAATCTTTTCAAAAATCAATATTAAAACATTCCATGAATTATCTATGAAGTTTAGTATTGTAATTATTATTTAGTTTATTTATTTGTGTATGATCCGGTCCAACGGGTTAAATCAATTGAACCATGACCTAGAGGTTTCACTGGTTCATTCTCTGGTTCGGTTTTTAAATCACTGTTTTGTATCATGTTAGTATTTACAGATTTGCTTTCCATGAAGGATTTAGTAGAGTGCATAAACCAAAAGGGGATTTTCTCATACACAATTTTAGGTTTAATATTAAGAAAATATGCCAATGTAGTTGGTGGATATCAAGACTTTAACAGTTTAACTGAGTGTTTAGTTCAAAAGAAGGGAAGGAAGAGGGAATAACCCTCTCTTTGTTTGGGTTGTAAGGGGAGGGGAAAAAAACTAATTTAGTTTATACTTTTAAAATGGTATATATTTTTAAGTGCCTGTTCTACCAGTGTAACACCAAGAGCCTCGACAGCAGTGCTTATTTTTCATTCCCATTTATATAAGAAGCAAGAAACAAATTGAAAGGTATAATAACTTGCAAAAAAGAGATTACAGTAAGCTAATTTAAAAGTATACAGATAAGTAAAGAACATTAAAATTATGTAGTAGTCGGCCTGCATACCTGTTATTGTCTCCTTATTCTATTTGTATTGAACAAGTTTAAAAGTTGGTGAGGGTTAACTTGTTGTATCTGTTTACATATTAGTTGTTAACATGTCTTAATCATGTTGCTTGCTTGATAAATACATTAGTCAGAAAAGTTTACATGATAGCCAAAAGAATGGATACATGAACTACAATAACATGAACTCAAGAAAGGAATGAGAGGCTAGAAATATTATTAGTGCCTGCATGTTGGGTATAACTATTTTTTCAATAAAAGGTAACATAATATTATTAGTGCCTGCATGTTTGTGGCTCACGCAGGTAGTTTCAGCTGGTGGAATAGCACCTGAAATCTACACCTTTCATGTATAATCCTCATGCATGCCCTAAATATGAAAACAGAAAAATAGAAAAATGTCTATACAAATTCTATCAAAAATAATTTGTTGACTTGGGACCATCATCATGATTGCACAGTAGTGAAAAAATAGTTCAACACATTGACAATTAGCTTACCTTGCCATTAATTTGAAGCAATTCCCCTTCAACCTTGAATTAACATCTGATACTGTTCCCAGCCTTTACAATCCGCAGCCTGTTTGTAAAAGAGTGTAGTATTTGGGATTAGTTGCATGTTTTCAGAACAATCCAAGCGACAAAAATGAAATTCTCAGAATAGAAAACTAAGGCAAAGTAAAGATGCCAGCCAACAAAATATATGGGCTTAAAAATATCCAGCAATAAAAAAATATCAGCTACTACAAGAAAAGTGAAGGAAAAGCATGCTTTATTGGAAGTCACTGTTACTAATTTGTTTTCTATTCTGTGAATTGTGATGTCACAATGGGTGGGCTACATATACATACATACATGTGGATCTGATGCAGAATGTAATATTTTAGGGATGGCCCTAGTGATTAATGAATATTTTTAAACGGGCTTACATCTAGCGCCTGGCATTTCCAATCTCTAGCCAGCCACAAGGAAGCCCTTGCGTTGCGTGCATACACCTATTTGAAAGGCTTATATGTGCTATACACATGAACACTTGCACAAAGAGCCTATATGAACAGTTTGTTTGTGCTATACACATGGACACTTGCAAAGAGAACCTATATTGACAGATTTGTAGGTGCTGTTGTAATAACAGACTTTTTACTCCAGGACACACAGATAAATTAAGTTCAGGCGAGTTTGATATTTCTAACCAAGATGCAAACATAATTGGTGAATATGCACCAATTATTATGCTTTTATTCAACAACTAAGGTTAACATTATGGCGTTGCATTGCCAAACCCCAACCACAAGGTTGTCCATGCGTGCATGTAAAGTACTGTTGTAGATGCAGAGAACCCATTAGAAGAGGTACCTTGGTGCTTCTCTTATGTTACTTTTTGGTGCTTCTGTTATTCCTTGGTACTACGATCAAGCCTAGTGTAACATGATATAGACACTAAGCTTGCAAACTTTCCTTGAGTAAGACATTTCTCTCCATGAGAGCCTAACAAATTCTCAAATGAGAGAAATCTGGTAGGAGTATCTTTCATTGATGTCTGCTTTCAGTTATACTGTTATCTTCTGGAAGGTTGATATCTTATAATTTTTATTTATGGGTGTGCAGGGTACCGAGGTTGTTCCACCCAATTCAAGATCACACACATGTTTGTTGTCGGGTGTATTCATAGGTAACATAAAGGTGCTTGTGCGGTTGTCTTTTGGACTTGATGGTCCAAAGGATGTTGCAATGAAATTGTCCGTCAGATCCGAGGATGAAACTGTCAGCGATGCCATTCATGAGATTGTAGCTAGCGGATAATCCATCAAGTAGATAAATTTTGACTCAAGATGGCCCCTCTTTTTGTAATGAGATTGGAGTTAAGCAGGCGCATAGATATAGACGTGTGTAAAGAATTACAAAACTTTATTATATTTGGGACTGCATTTGTTTGTCCCTCACTGCATTCTTGGTAGACTAGCATCGATATTGGAAATATAATATTGAAGTACACTTACTTCCTCATGATTATGCTTCATTTTTCCTGGTAGTTAATGTAATATGAATTTTGAGGATTTTCTTTTATCAATGTGTGTTGTTGAATTGGATATTTGTTGAAACTGCAATTGTTTATTTAGTATAAAAGACAAGTTTCTTATTTGAGCATCTTGAAATTTAGGCTTTTCTGTATGTCACGAGGACACTTGAAATTTAGGCTTATTTGTTAAGTTTTGTTAGTTTGCTGCTGACTTGTGAAGTTTATTACATTTATTTGTCAAGTTGGCTAGGTTATTAAAATCATCTACTGCAACGGCTAAAATTATATATTCTCAGCAAATAATAATGTTGATTAAATAATTTGAGAATTTCAACCTCCTGCATAATGTTTCAAAATGTCAACATGGTATCTATAAGCCATATGTTTCTCACAACTCTCTAGCTTCTCTTCAACGGCAGAATCCTCGTTGCATGACGATCTTGCTTCTTTTGGCAATCTACATAAATCTACTATACGCCTCTAAAGATTCATCATAATTTAGACTCACTTTGTCTCGGGATCAAATAAAATGAGAATGCATTTTTGGTATGGAGCCGAAAGGTAAAGAAGTGAATTGAATCCACTCAACTTTTTCTTTCATGCCCTCTCTCAGGCAATTCGGAACTGTTGGATTAGTCTAACCCTTAAAAGATAACAGAGAAAATATAACATTTAAAGAGGAGAGATAAATTTCATTCTTTTATTTTCATGTTTTATGTTATTCCTTTGCATTATCATTGTTATGTTTTATTATCATATCAATCATTCCATTGAAATAAAAAAATAACAACACTCAAATTAAAGAAGCATTGCTCTACACACGCACATTTCTCATTACCGGTGACCACACACGGTGGTGGCAAGATGACCTTTGAATGTGTAGCACCGTGTTAGTAATAATGGTTGGCGAGTTTTCACCGTGACAGCGACATGATCTTTGTTGGGTTAATTTTTTTTTAAAGAAAACATACGAGGATTATATGGAATACATTTTTCGACATGATCTTATTATTTATTTAATTATGGTGGTTGTTCATGACGATGACTACATGATAATAAAATGATAAAATGGAACACTGCATTTTTGTTTTTAACACTATTGAATATATATTTTATTTTTTATGAAACTTTTAATCTTTGTTTACAGTGGAAGTAAAGGTTATTTTAAATTTTTTTTAGGTAATTTATAAATCTTTTTCATTTAGCCATAATTAGTGTGAGTTGATTGAGTTCAGCATCTTATAGGCATTGTTCATAGATTTTTTTAAGTTTATTTTTATAAGCTCTCAAAGATAATTTATAAGCTCTTAAATTTATAAAAACAAGTTATAAGCTTTGAAATTTATTTTATCTTGTTAGAAAAATAATTTATGCAAGTTTTTTCATAAGTGTTTATTTTGATTGTGTTATAAACTCCAAATAAATTATTTATCCAAACAGGCCCTTAGTCAGTGCCACATATTTCCATTCATTTTAATTTTTATTCAACAATGTATTTATGTGGTTAGGCATATTTTATATGTAATGATGTCAAATATATACATTTTTATAGATTTCAACACATGTTTAATTTTCAAAAGAAAATTTCTTTAGCCATCTCCCTACGGGGGTCACCTCCAGCGAAAATCCCAAAATACCCCTGCTTCGGAAATGAACTCGGAGCGCATGTTTTTTTTAAAATTTCCACAATTCGGAAGTGCATCTCCGAAAACACCTCATGGGGGGTGTCTTCGGAGATGAACTTCTGAATTATGCAACTGTGTTTTTTTTTATGTTTTATCTAAAACAGTCTCGCATTTTCAACGGCTCTCGCTCCTGTTGAAAAAAAAACAAATAAACGACATATATTAAATAAGCGACATGATCATGATTCTCGCGTAAAACGCCTTCAGATATTGCTTCAGAGAAATTTGAAGCATGTTTCATTTCATCGCCGCGAACACTATCCATCTTCTGAATTATAAACATAGAACTTTGACTTTCCCAGCGCACCCCTTTGTTTGATTTTTTTGTAATGACGTCCCCTGATGATAATGATAAACTATAGCTTACATTGATTGGCTCCTTTGTCTCGCGGAAACTCAAGTTGACAAGACTTTTAACAGCTTCATGTCTCTTACTTTGTTCCATTTTCAGGCTACAACATGCAAGAAAACCAAGAATAAGCTTAACCAACCCCTTTAAGTTGAGAATATTATTTGGATCAACATGCTCGAGTTCAACATCATCATTCACAACAGATGATTCTTCTTTGGATAGTGACTCAGAGATATTTCTAGCACCAACTTTTCTGTAAATACCAGATAGTTTACTCTTGAACAATGGTGTCATGTTATGCTTAGGATACCATACAAAAACTTTCTCGCTCTCAAAAAGCTTTTTTTTTATGTTTTTTCTTAAACAGTCTCGCATTTTAATTAAACGGAAACGGCAAATAAAATAAGCGACATATAAACAGAAAATACTAATATGATAAATAAAATCCAAAAACACTGTGCGAAAGATACAATCCGAAATCAAAACAAAACAAA
Source organism: Vicia villosa (assembly GCF_029867415.1). Taxonomy (NCBI): domain Eukaryota; kingdom Viridiplantae; phylum Streptophyta; class Magnoliopsida; order Fabales; family Fabaceae; genus Vicia; species Vicia villosa. The sequence goes on from NC_081182.1 coordinate 14,032,241, forward strand.
ACACGCCAAACAAAACAAAAACACGTTATTCTGCCCGACGAGCGTTACAAAATACACATCAAACAAAACAAAAACACATTATTCTGCCCGACGAGCGAACTCCTCCGAATGAAGATACTGATACCAATCCTCATCCCACTCAGTCTCAGAACCATCAGCATCAACCACGACTCTCACGCCAGATAGTTGAGCTTGAGCATCCGGGCCCCGGGCCCCCCTGGGAACGAGAAGTAGAGCCGGTCGAAACCTTCTTCTTCTCCTTCACCTCCTTCACTCCGCGAGAGCACGAAGTAGAGCAGGTCGAAACCTTCTTCTTCTCCTTCACCTCCTTTTTTCCCTTAGCGCCACCCATTCCTGACATGTTCCTGTAAACAATTGAAATCGATTAATATGCGAGACAAAATAAAAAACTAAAAAAATTTGAACTTCTGATACAATTCGGAAGTTCATTTCCGAAAACTGGGATGGAGGTGTTTTCGGAAATGAACTTCCGAAACACCCCTGCGATAGAGTTTCCTGAAACTTCCATGGCAGACCCCAAAATCAAACATAAAACCAATTCAAAAAGTTTCTAAACAACCTAAATACTACTAACAACCAGTCCATATATCATTTATGCAATTGAAACCCTAAATAACATGCATTTGAATAATGAATCTAACAAATTTAAAACTTACAAATTGAGTGATTTGTGGGCTTTTGAATGTTGTATAGCAATGTGATTGGAGCCTTGATGCAGCCTTGGAAGTGTGTTTGCACAAATTTTCGCCTTTGGTTGTTTTTTATTTGAGTTAGGGTAAATGAATTGGGGGAGGGGGAGTGTTTTGATAAATCTGCAGAACGCGCAGTATTTCGGAAGTTCACTTCCGAAATTATGTTTTCGGAAATGAACTTCCGAAATAAGATAATTTTTTCAAAAAAAAAGGCGTTTTCGGAGATGCATCTCCGAAAACACCTTTTTCTTGCATTTCGGAAGTTCATTTCCGAAGTCAGGGGTAGTATGGGGTTTTCACCAGAGGTGGACTAGAAGGTAGGGAGGTTGGCAAAGAAATTCTCTTTTCAAAATAATTCTCCATTTTTATTTTAAAACATGTTCTATTTTTCACTGTTTCTGATACTGCTTCTGAGTTGTGTGGTTCTAGGAATACATCTTCGTAATCACAGGATAGGTGGTTCTAAAAATGCATTTTCAATATTCTCCTTGTATAAGATAGAATTTTTAAAGTCCATACTGGCCTAAAACTTTTATTAATATGGGGCTCTCATCTCATATTTCTTATCAAATCACATTAAAGCATAATGCACATTAATTTGCATGTCACTCCTTCAACGGGGCGACACCCTCAATTGAATTTAAGTTCAATGAGTAGACTCCCATATCTAAAATTCATATTAGAGAATCTTCTACCATGCTCCACAATTGAAAAATTGTGAAGCTCGAGTGTCATTCTTCCTCGATTGAGAACAATAAAAATATTGAGTTCAACAACTTTGAGCTGAAGACAGGTGCACATGTAAGGGTTATATAGAATATATTTTTCAATTACGAAACAAAATGTTTGATCGAGCTGGATGCGACGATTTCGAGATCGATCAAAGATATTATGAAGATGTTGAAACGTCCACATGGATGTTGAAATGTAATGTTCAATTTATGTTAATGATTACCTATGTATCAATGTTAATTTTGTTTTTCATTCTGCAACTTTCTGTTTCTATGTTTATTTTTTATTCATATGATCTGAAAATATATCTCCGTAAGATTTACAAATATACATTTTTGGATTAAATTCAGCCAAATATTTGGAGCATGACTCAAGATCAAGATGTGTTGTGTGTTTGAGTGTGTTCAGATGCAGAAATTTAGGAATGTTTTTTATTTTTCACGAGTGTAGTAGCAATCATTAGGAATAGGATGCCTTAAGCAATTCTCTAAAATATCTAACATGTCAGGCTTTAGTTTGGTAAAATATATCTCGATCCAATCTATTTCCATCCCAAATAACCACTGATAGCCTAAGAGAACATAAACATGTTTCAACACTAGCTATAAAATAACAAAATCAAATAAAATATTACATATGTTCGAATCAACAATTAAAAACAATACAGGTAGTAGAAATTAGTGCTAAAAAATCTCATTACTTCTGCTACTAGATTGCATTTGTTATGCTTATTTATTGACCACAACTCAAAATCTCCCCTATTAATGTGGAACAATAATTTGATTCATTAAAAGAAAGAGGCAAACTTATAACCATTGATTAGAAACACGAGATGTCTATCATGGACCGGCCACTACTTGAACATTGCTAAAACATCAAAGATAAATTATGTTTAAAAATAATAATTGGGCTATACATTCTTAATTAGTAACAAATAATGTTTTATATATTTCTTAAATTATTAAATATAATGTGGCTTTCTCCTTTAGTTAGAGCTGGTTTTGATGGGGCAAAGTTGAGAAATTAGGACACTTTACCAAAGGTTTTTAATGTTGAATTTATTTTGGCCAAAAGTTACACAAGAGTTGCTTCAATAGGAGAAAGATTCGATTTTACAATGGAGATCCAAACACCTCCTTACCTGATCCAAATCTCATTCAACCACTGTAAACAATACATTTAGTTCTTCCAATGTTTCGGTTTTAAGTTATAGACCTAAATCACACACACGAACCAATGAGCATGGAGATAAACAAAGGCTGCACTAGTTCCACTGCTAAATGTTATGAACATGGAGATAAACTTTGCCTTCCAATTTTGGATCAAAGTCAATATCATAAGCATCACTGTTGGATTGTGATGAACCACAATACCCCCCTACAAGGGGGAAGCTCTAACAAAGGAGTCAAATCACCTTCCTATGCCCTCCAAATGCCCATATCTGCAAGATGCAAGTAATTATGTCAAATGTGTATTGTATTGAATACCACATCCATGAATTTAACCAATGAAATCCACATACATCGGATTTCCTCGATACATTATTTGATGTAAATATACATTGGTTAGCAATGCTAGTAGGATTTACCACTGACTGGAGATAAGTCCCAGCATAATGACCAGAAGATTCATTTATGAAAAGTCCTAGACAATCCTTAATAAAGTATGTTTTGGAGTTCTACTTAACATGTTAGACCATTATAAGCTGGCATGGCATCATAAATATATTGCTTTCAATTTTTGCTTGATTCCTGATTCTTTTTCAAAGTTTCCTTAGAGGAAGGAAAGCTTATAAACTAACAAAACACATATTAATAAAAACATAGTTCTTTTTAAGTTCAATCCTACAATCATCCTATGCCACATTTAACCTACAAGTTTTAATTATGAGACTAAAATGCTTGCTCACCTTTAAATTTGTGTCCCAACTTCCTGTACATAAAGCGCTTCCATCAGCTGACATACCCAAACAGGTGATCCTGCCCTCGTGAGAGTTTTGAAGAGATCCTAGATTCAAGACCACCTACAATCAAATGAAGAAGCAAGTATAGTTAGTCTTACCGACAAAAGTTGCAGTAGGCACAACCACGGATGTACAAGTACAAATAAGTGGAAAAAGATAGTAGTGTCAGAAAATATAATGCTATGACTAGATGTTACAAGACAGAATTCCATTTTATTTTTGTTCAGGTTTCTTCTATAAAAAATATGGCAAGTTTGCCAAGTCTGAGAATTTATATTAATAAGAACAATCCCCAACAAGAAGATAAACCTTCAATTTTCCCTTCAAAACATAAACATTAACTCCTTTTACTGGCCGGCAAAACAAAGTTTTAGGCAATGATTTGAGACAGAAACACCGTCCAATTTGGGAAGTAAAAAATGTGACATCTGCTACAGTTTTTAGAAGTACAAAACAAAATAAACAGCTTTATAACAACTCCACATCAAAAGGCATTATGCTGTGATAACGAAAAAGAATATCAGAAAGCTATGAGCCAATTTATAAACAAGATAATACCAAGTGAACTTATCATGATTAATAGACTCGGCCCTATTCCCACACAAACTCACCACAGGTTGAAATGTTGAAAGCAAAATAAAACCAGAATTAACCCCCAAATCGCATGTAGAAGTAAAGCGAACAACTAATTAATAAAGAACCAATGATGTTGTTATGTACCACAGAGAATCTTATTTTCTATATGAGCCAGTTCTTCTATGCCAAGCCAGAAAGATGATGTGCTATCTAACATTATAGAAGTTATGTTGAAAAGAAGAATTTTTAAACTTTTAAAGAACAGAATACATCACTTCCATGACGATATTTCTATATTTTCCCATCCAACTGGGAGTTATTATCATATTATATTAACTATCAACCATACAACATTCGATAAAAATTTAAATTTGTAGCTATGTAATCTTACAGTGAACATTTACTTATACTTTTGAAAAGCTTATTACACATCCAACTGAAGATAAAGTATCAAGTAGTTTTGAAATTTTATGACAATTTGTAAAATTGATCTACTCAATAAGAAATTTTTTGACAGTTGGATTCACAGTGAAAATAAACAACCATAAAGAAGCATATGTTTCATTAAAAAGCTAAAGTTTCAACTACGGTAGGAAGCAATAAGTAGAAACTAGAAAGAAAATATCTTACTGTTCTTTTGGATTAAACTAAAGCACCAATTACCTTTCGCAATAAAGTTTCCCAAAGCATTATAAGTAGAAATAAAACAGGCTGCTGTCATTTTAGGTTAAACTGAAGAACCAATCACTTTTGCCAAAAGTGTCCCACAGTAATCCCCAGTTTACAGTGGTGTGTGAGGCTATACGAACAGAAAGAAAACACCCTAATTTTGTTTTACATAATACACGAAAGCAACAATTACCTTAGCCAATAAAGTATCCCAAACATAGCAATCGCCATTAGTATAGCCAGCAATAAGAAGTCTTCCAGATATGGAAAATGCAATGGACGTCACATGTGCCATTTCGTTGTCCTGGTGTTGCTGTTTATATACTTGAAGTTGGTGTCCAGTCCTAATGTCAAACAATCTGCAAGTTCCATCCTCAGAGCCAGTTCCAAATCTATTTCCATCAGGAAAGAATTTGACAGAATTAACATCTCCCTCATGCCCATGAAATGTCCGCACTGCTCGACTTGCCACACGAGTGTCCCACAATCTAGCAGTCGCGTCGCAAGAACCAGATACAAACAATTTGGAGTTGGATCCATTAATGGAAATGCTGAGAGCGGACAAAGAAAAAAAAAATTCTTAGCAATGATTCCATACTAAAAAAAGACTATGCTACTGATTTTCATCTCATATATAGATTTTGTTATTATTAAAACAACATATACAGCATGTCATCCAACAAATTACATTCTATACTTGCAACAATATTTTATGGCAATGGAGGAGAGTAGGATAGGGGTATTCTATAATTTATGAAGATGGTATAGTTTTAACATTTAGCGAGCACGCTTCTTACCAGTGAGATTACGTTATTTTATCAGTGTGTGAAGATTATTAGAAACAGTTTTATTGACATTTATACAGTCTCAATTTGCTACTCAGTTGCAAATAGTTGTCTAAGAATTAAGAAACAAATTCTGATTCAAATTTATCCAGTAATCTCCTAATGTACCTAAGTACATCTGCAGTATGTCCAGACTGAAACTCGCCTCCAAAAACAGATGTTCTAAGGCCAGTAGTAATATCCCATAAAACACATGTCTGATCTCCAGAACCAGTGATTAAGTGAGTGTCTTCACCTGGAACATACTGACAAGATGAAACATAACCTTTATGTCCACTAAGCATCCGTGAAACATTTAGATTCCCATCCCTATCAGTGGGAGAATTAAGATTGAAAATAGAGCAAACACTGTCAAGGCCCCCACAAGCAACAGATTGACCAGTTGGTGAGAAAGCACATGTCATGACCCATGCACAAGGAAGCTTTATAGCATGCGTTTTCTGGCTTGTTAGAGCATTCCACACTATTAATCTTCCATCTTGGGATGCACTAACAATCCGATTCTTTTCTGAAGTCCAATCCAATGAGTACACCTGTAAATTTTACATAAATACAAAGTTAATTAGTTATCAATATTGCTATGTAGTAAATAAAAGCAAACACGCATATCACACAATTAACCAAAACTCAAGCTATCCTTACTATCTATCAAAAGAGTGATCAAAATAAACGACCCTTGCTCAGGCGAGATGACTCCAAAAGCTGACAATTATGATTTTTAACATTTATACTATATTACCATTTATAGTGATTTATATCTTTTTAAAACCGTTACAAACAAGGCGTACGTGTCTTGTATTCAATGTTCTCAAATAGCGACGCCTATGCCATGGCCGCTATGGAGGATATACATTGTGGTTTTGGGCTCACAACAATGATAAATATCGGCTGACATTGTGAGTTTTCATAATCAGTTATAATGGCACTGCAAAGCGGCCGTTATGACAGGATTTTGGCTCTCCGTCATGAACCGCCTTTCTTCGGCGTCGAGGATCTGGCCGCAGATGATGGAGAGGCGTCGAGGATCTGGCACTTAAATCTGACAATCATTTTTTACATTTCCTGTCAAATTGTAATGGAGAGCCGTCGAGGATCTGGCCGCAAATGATGGAGACACTAGACAGATTGTAGCCATATGGAATCCGTTGAATTTAAATGCGGTTGCAGCTGAGGACTTTCTTCGGCGGCAGAGAAAGTTGGTTGTTTGGATCCATTAGCAAACAAAGTTGCGTTGAAAGAGATTGAGTGCTTTTAGATAAAGCGGGGATTTAGGGGTTTAGATGTTGAAAATGAACACCACCCCAAACCTGAGCGTTAATATGAAGTTGAAAACGATAATCTATCTCTAAATTGACAATAAACACTAGTGAGGGTTGTATTCAAGATTTTAAAAAACGGACCGTTACCACGAAAACGACAGCGATAAAACGGTATTGGAAGGTGGTGATAACGATACGGTTATTCATTGTTTTTGGGATAAAAAATAAATTGTTATTAATTCATACAGCAACGACCGCAATCAATGTCACGACACTTGTACCGACCGAAATCGCAAAGTCTTTAAGCGACCTTTATTTTAAACCTTGGTGGACCGCGACGACCGCAATCAGTGTCGCGACACCTGTACCGACCGAAATCGCAAAGCCTCTACGGTCGGTTATTTTAAACCTTGGTTGTACTAATCTTAATCACATGAATGTCTCTTAAAGTTTCAGTTACAGTGAACTAGTCAACTGAATACTAATGTTTGATACTAACTAACAAAATTTCAATAACCAAACGAAGTATTAAAAACATCAAAAAATATTTATAGAAATTTAAAAAATTTGGAATTGAATTGAATTGAATTAACTTGAACTGAATTGAATTTACCTTTCCGGTATGACCTTGGAGCGTTCTACAGCAAAGAATATCAGTAGGACCAAAAGTAACAGGAGCTCTACCTTGAGACCTAGCATATCCAGCAACTAGGGTTTATTCAGTTAGATAGATCTAATCAAAATCGAATTAAGAATCAAAACCAAATCAAAAACACAAAAACTCACTATCAGTATCAAGCAACGAAAGCCGTCGCTGCTTCAACTTTTCTCTGAGATTGTTAACCGTTTCCGTTGCAGCTATGTGACGTTCTTTGAGCTCCGCAACGGACATTTTGTGAAGTGATTGAATGAATGAAGAAAAAGGAGGATGAAGATGAATTTGACCTAATGAAATGATGAATCTACTACTACATCTTCCATTATTGTTGTTTGATTTTTGGATAGATAGAAACAAAAACGGTTAGAGAAAGGTGAATGAAATAGCGTTGTTGTTGTTGATGTGTGAATGAATGAAAGAAAGTGTGAAAAGAAGAAGGAAGAAAGAAAGGTTGGGTTGAAATGGAGTGTTGTTATTATTTACTGACGCCGTCGGGTCCACTTTCTACATCTGTCACTGCAAAAGCATTATTGTATTATTGAGATTGGACCGGTTTATTTATTTACGGGTTATATTAAATCGGTTCAAAATAATGAGTCATTTAAAAGAGATTGTATTATTGAGATTGGACCGGTTTATTTATTTACGGGTTTTATTAAATCGGTTCAAGAGAAGGAGTCATTTAAAAGAGATGGAAATGAAAAAATTCCGATGCCGGGAATCGAACCCGGGTCTCCTGGGTGAAAGCCAGATATCCTAACCGCTGGACGACATCGGATGCTTGTGATGGATTCGTACAATTTAAATTTATATACCCGTACATCATTTTCTACAATTCAGATCTTGCTATAATAATATTAAATTTATTTTGTTTAAAAGTATACTAAATAAGACTTTGATTAATCTAGCCTCTTAAGTTAGAAATATAAACAATTTGGTTTATTTGCTTTCTTCGAATTTTGTATCATATATCATAATTGTAAAAGTGTTAGGTTTGTTTTGATGGAGGACAAAACTATTTAAGGTGACATATTTTGATAAGTATTTTGTTAAGTGTTTTGAGAGGATTATAAAGAAAGTGTCTAACATTTTTTACCAAGAATATATAGTTTCATTGGGAGATTATATTAGTGCTCACTAAATTTTTATTGTCTTTTGATTTTGATTATTATGATATGTAAGGTCCTTTTTAAAAATTAAATTATGACGGTTATATCTAAGTAAATATGAAAAGAGTATGTTGATGAAATTGTTTTTTAAATTTGTAAAAAAAAAAAAAAAAAAAAAAACTCAATTTAACTAAGTTATTAAAGCAATACATTATACATATATATGTCAAGATCTCCTAAAGATTTCCTTTTTCATTTTAGGGTGATTATGTTAGTGTGAAGATTAGCACCTAAAAGATAATTTTATTAATGAACTTAAAGTGCTCTATGGCTTAGAAAAAACGGACTAAAATATAGGACATGTTGCCCACTATCTCAGATTCTCAGCTAATGACTATTATGACTTAATAGAATTTGATTTTAACGAAACTCATGTTAATAGGACATGTTGCCCACTTATAAGTATTAATATAACGTTAGAGACACAATATGTCAATTATCAAAATACCAAATTCTTGAATAAATAAACTGTTAAAATCAAATAACTAAACTCATATTAATCTCTTTAATATTTTATTAATTTAGCTTTTCTCACTTTCTTTTCACAACCAATCACACCCTAACAATGAAAGGCAAACTTATAAATATTGATTGAAAACACAATATGTCTATCATGGACCAGAAAATACTTGAATATTGTTCAAAACCTCAATGATAATTATGTTAAAAAAAATTTATTGGGTTATATTATATCTTTTTAATCTCCCTTAACTTTTTATCTATTTCTAAAATTATTAAACATGTTAGGTCTTCCTCCTTATTCTCAAATTTTAATCACCACTAAACTTTGATTAGGTCTTAATTTCAACAAAACATAATCTTAAAAAAATAAATCGATATCAATGGAATAAATGATAAGCTACTCTATAAATTGAAAAGCCTAGGCATGCAATATACTACGAAACATAAATGCAAGAGTAAAAGGTAGAGAGATGACACTGGAGTTTATAGTGCTTCGAATCTATCGTCCTCGCGTTAGCCTACATGCACTCTTCAAGAGTTTTCCATCGGAACCTTCATAATTCCATTAACTTAACAAATATTCAAAGAGTTCATACAATCACTTATCCACAATAATGCTGAAGAAAATAAAACTTTAATTATTGATTTTGACTTGTATACAACTTCAAGTCAAACTCTTCTACGCAATCTTTATTCGATCGACGCTTCAAGAATCTTCCAATATCGCTGTTTTTCTCCAAGCCTTCATATGTAGCAATCAACCATTTTATTCGCCCAATTCTTTGAGCGGTGAATTGTCTGAAGATTACTCCTCATTATCCGTAGTCTTCCACACAATCACTACTAAGATAATCTAGAAAAAAGAACCCCCTTCTTTTCAGTGAAATTTGTTAGCACCAGTGACTACTCCTGAATATTGAAACAAACTAAAAAAAACCTTTAACCATTCTTCAAGAACAATTAGTTTCAAGAGAACATCTCCCCCAATCATTCAAGGATCTCTCATGATCAAGATCTGAAACATAAATCGGGGTAGAAGAAGAAAAACATTCAAGTGCTAGAACTTTACAAAGTGAGAGAGTTAATTTCACATAAAATCACAAATGATTATGAAATTCCACATATGTAAACGTTTTGACAAAAAAAATTATATGTGCTTGAGTTTAAGCACAAAAATGAGTGGTAAAAGTTGATTAGATTTGAATCAAGAGTAATGCATGTATTGAGTCAAATGAGCAAGTGAGTAGAATGAAAGAAATTATGAGTTTTGGCCCATTTTTCACTTGATTTGAATCAAGCACAATGTATGATTTGAATTAAAGACCCTATGATTTGAATCATGTACAAACTGTGACTTGAATCAACTACTAAAGGCCCTTAAAAATGCTGAAAACTGCTTGATTCGAATCATGTAAAAAACCTGATTCGAGTCAAATTCCAAGGGTGAAATAATCAAGCATAAGATTCAATTAGTTGCAAAGGAATTTTTGCAAAGAGAAGACATAAACTTTGAAGAGTTATTTGCACCATTTTCTAGAATTGAAACCATAAGGCTAGTTGTTGGTATTACGAATAACAACAATTGGTCCATCTATCAAATGGATGTCAAATCTGCATTTTTGACCTATCCGCTTGAGTAAGAAGTTTATGTAGAGCGACCTCCTAGTTTTGTTATAAAATATCAAAAAGGAAGGTTCTACAATTTGAGAAAAGGGTTATATGGTTTGAAACAAACTCCAAGAGTTTAGAACAAAAGGATAGACGACTTCTTAAAGAATATTGATTTCAAGAAATGTGTATCCGAACACGATATATATGTGAAGACAAATACAAGTGAAGGGATGTTCATCCTTTATCTATATATAAATGATTTATTGATCATAAACATCAACTAAAGGTGTATTTCTAAGTTCAAGAGTGAACTTATGAAAGAATTCGAGATGACCGACCTTGGTCTCATGACATACTTCTTTAGCATTTAGTTCCACAAGTCCAAAAAGGGTCTGCTCATGCACCAAAAAAGTTATGCTCTTGAGATATTGAGGAAGTTTGAAATGGAACATTGTAATACTGTCATTACTCTAGCTGAACCAAGGTTAAAATTGTCTAAGAATGAGGGTGAGCAAGAGGTAAATCCAACTCAGTATAGGAGGTTGATTGGATCCTTGTGTTACTTGTGCAATACGCGATCAGATTTGGCGTTTAATGTCGGTATTGTGAATAGATTTATGGAGAGACCGAGGGTGTCTCATTTGATAGCAGTAAAGAGGATTTCAAGATATGTCAAAGGATCTATTGGCTGCAGAATTCTCTTTCCCGCAGTAAACACGGTAAGAAAATGCAATTTACTCGATTTTATCGATTCTAATTGGTGTAGATATAAAGATGATCGAAAGACTACAACTGAATACATATTTATGTTCGGTGGAACAACAATCTCATGATGTTCGAAAAAGGAATCAATAGTAGCATTCTCGTCTTGTGAAGCCGAGTATACTACCACCTTGTTGTGTGTGTGCCAACTCGTATGGATATATTGAAGTAGTTGGGCAGCAATGAGGATGAGGGTGTTACACTCTTGGTTGATAACATTTCCGCTATTGATATTGCTAAGAACCCACTTGCACATGGGAGGAGCAAACATATTGAGAGGAAGTTTCACTACTTGAGGGAACTTGTTAGTGAAGAAAAGTTGAGATTGAGATATTGTAGAAGTGAAAACCTAATTGCTGATTTGCTGACCAATTGGGTCACAATTAAAATGTTCAAAAGATTGAAGATGAGCATGAAAGACTTGGAGCACTTGAATTAAAGTGGCGTGTTAAGTGAAAACCCAATAATTCAAGTGTTGTAACCGATTACAACAAGGGCGTAACTGGTTACAGTTGGGAGAAAATCACTTCTGAGCAGCAGAAAATAGAAAATCATCGCAGGCGTAACCAGATAACATAACTGATTATCACTGAGTTGGATTGTTTTTATGTCAACAGTAACCGGTTACATGTTGGAGTTTTTCAATTTTCTGTTATTTTAGTGTTGTTGTATCCCAATCATTGTATATATAACCTAGATGTATCCTTGTTATGTTTATGGTTAATGAAATTTGAATAGAAAATTTTCACTCTGAACGATCTCTCTAACTCTCTTCTTCATTTTTTTTATTACATAACTCTCTTCTTCTTTATATTTGCTAGTACTAAAACTGATATGTTGATGTATTGATTAGGTGCGAATTCAAATACGAAGGCTGATCCGGTAATTCATTCTCATTAGTCTAAAAGTGATTGCTTGAGACCATCCACATGTTTTTCCAAGTACAATCAATATACATGTTTTTTCAACAAACAAGTCCATCGTATGGACATTCGTAAATGTACTTGACATGAGTTTGGTTTGAATAATTGATTACTAGAGAAAAGCATTTGTGTACGTACAACGCTGGCAATTAAACTCAAATATTGTTGCTAAATTATTTGATATATGAAACTTATATGTTACTTAACAAATAAGTCAATAATTTGAATATTTATTTTCCCAGTTAACTCGCTAATAGATCTATAATCTATAATGGATTGCCAATCACACATTATAGAGCAGCATACATAAAACCCAAATATTATAAGAAATAGAATAAGGCAGAATCGAAATACCTTTACAACTAAAGCCATACTAAATTAAAAGGTTATAAATAAAAAAGGGCCGAGGATAAGCCCTTACTTGTTGATTAAAACTAAAACTAAAATTAAAATTAATACTTTATTTAGACAAAATTTATTAACTATGGTCAAACTGAAACATCTGATTTTCAGGTACTCCCACCAATATAATTGCAAGCATTGTAACCTACAAAGAAAAGAAGAAAATCGAGTTAGACAACAAAATTTATGATGTTTTTTTTATTGGTAACCTACAAAGAAAAGCATCATTGAAACAAAGGAAAAAAATGTCAAGAGAAAATATTTACTTGGATTTTGGGATGTGAGTGTTGCTGTTTGAGAAAAATCACAGTTCCATTGATTTCTACCAAATGTTTGGTAATAGAGATTCATTACATAAGCAGCATGGGATTGTAATGTGTTGGGATCAAAACATACCCCTCCTGGTTGTATTGGTCTACAATCTAACCCTTGGCTACATGCATAATCAATATTGGCCTGTAATTGAGCATCAGAAACTCCTGCTTTTGGAATACACCATGTAGTGCTAGGTGCTGGAGTAACTGGACTAGTTGGCGGTGGTTTCTGTGAAAAATAATATACGAAATTTCTAACACTCAGCGGCCGAATTAGAAACGAACATTATATGACTAATGACTTAAAGAATAATGATTTGCTCACCAGTTGGCTAGATTTGGCCAAGCCAACATCATATGACATGGTAAGATCAGTTTTGAAGAGACCAAAGGCGCGTTCGGATCCCGGGCCAGATTTAAGGTTTTCATCATATAGTGCAAAAATGTAAGTGTCAACAGACTTTCCAGGCATCAAAGGTGTACCAACTAATGACCTAAGATGAGTAATAAGGTTGCCATTATAGGCCTTGGCATTTTCAACACTTGGTCCTACTTCATGGCTGTCCCCACTAGAAGGCCATCCTGTTTCAGCAACCACAATCTCAATGTCATCGTACTTCATTGCACTTAGAGCAGAATGCACAGCATCAACCTGCTCAAAAAAATCAACAAGCAAGTTAAATTCCTTGTTTCTCCAATATACCAAAAATCAGAAGAACAAGTGGACAAAAACTAGGGTGTTAATTTGGAGAGTAATAGTACTAATACTTCTATTGGAAACTTGTCTACCTCTTTATTCAATGAGATGAAAAAAGGGTAAGGGTCTACCTACCATTATTACCATATTGTTTACTACTAGTATTACTATGGGTCTATTTTCTTTACTATGTCTAAACAATTATTGAAAGTTTGGAAGGATTGGTTATATTTGTGACCACTTTATGTGTGCCAGCCTGTCTACAATCAAAGTTCATGACATGTAATAATCATCTATGGACTCATTATTTTTCGGTGGAAAACCAAACAAATGAAACAGAAGACAGCATTCTCAATTATAGATAGATAGATAGATAAGAATAATTTCTTTTCTTATTTGAAACTAGGGTTACACTAGACTACTAAACAAATAGTAGTATTTGTTTGCTTTATGTCCACATCTAACATTTCCACAAGTTCAATAACAAGAGTTCAAGTCATCTAATCTCAAACAAAACATATTTTGGAATAATTTATGACTAATGAGGCCTCTTCATATTCCAAAGCATGTAGAAACGTAAAAATAAAGTGCATGTGCGCAATTTTTTTCATTAATTAATTCTATATAATATTTTTTGTTTAATTACACATTTATCATGATCGTTATCCAAATAAAAAAAAGACCAAAAAGAATATTAGACTTTTCGTAATTCTAGCAACACGTGCGAATGTAGTGTGGAAAAACAGAAAGCTTGTCTCTTCGATACTCTCACGTAAACTTTTCATTTAAGAACATTAATTAATCAATTAATTAAACAAAGAAAAAAAAAAGACTCAATTTGGAAAAAGGAAAAAGAAGAGACATCGTGTACCTGAGCATCGAACATATTCGTATAAAGCTTTCCGTTACCCGAATCAACCCGACCCGAGTTTGGTTGAAATAAACAAAACGCAAGCGTTTCGGGTCTCGGGTCACTCTGATAAGCGAAAAACGGATACGGATTAACCGCAAACGGTGATTTGTTATCCTTCAGAAACGCTAATAACTGATTCAGTGTGTTTTGTAAACCCGGGTTAAACGACCCGGACGAAGGTGGATCGGAGCGTGACAACACCGCCATTGAATTCACGGTGGACACCTTCACCTTGCCGCCAAGCGACACGGAACTGAGGGCAGTTTGGACATTTCGAATTGCTGGCACGAGCTGTGACACAAGTCCTTGATCACCGGAGGTTAAAACCTCATTACCGACGGTGATCAGAATGATGTTACTGGCAGGGTAATAAGGCAAGACGTTCGTGTTCACCCACTGTTTTGCTGCGTTTTGATCAGAAGCGAGAATCGGAATGTCGCTGTTTGCGGTTCCGATAACAATTCCGATGCCGGTGTTAGCAAGAGATTTAATGATGGCAGGATCGGCGCCGTAAATACGAACTTTCCCGATGGTGGTGGATTGGAGAAGTTTAGCTGAGACTTCCGGTGCTGGAAGATTGTTGGCGATCTGACCGTAGTTAACTCCGATGAAGGATTGCGAGTCTGCAAGAATATGAAAAAAAGTTAAAGAAAGTTAGTTTTCGCACTTCCCGAGAAAAAATCCTTTAAAGAAAGTAACACCAGCTTTTAGAAACCAGTCTCATTCTAAGTCGCGTAAAAGCTTTAGCGATTTCGGCTGGTATAAATGTCGCGACTCAGACATATGTTACACTCTTTTACTTGAAAAGAAAAGAATGATAGAAGTATTGTTAAACCGTTACTAATGGTTAGAAAAGAAAAGAAGAAGAAGAAGGAAGTAACCTGCAATTGCGAATAGAGTAAGGAGAAGAAGGAATGAAGGAGACATTGCTAGTAGTAATAATGTTGTAATTGTAATTGGAAGGAATGGAAGATGGTGTTATAAAGGTAGCTTAAAAGGTGAAAACAAAAAGGTTTACTGTTTTTAAGGGGAAGAAATAAAATAACGGATGGGAAGACAAAGGGAAGAATTGTAATAACGGTAGAAAGAGTGTGTAAGTCAAGAGTAACTTACTCAGTCCAAATGCTTAAAGTGCATTCATGTTTGACGTGCTATTATTCTACTATACTATTCCCTATGTTTTTTTTATAAGAAACGTAATTTACAGAGTAATTAATTAATAAGAAAATTTTGAATATATCAATAAAAATTAATGAGAGATTGACATCAGATTGTCTCCTAATTAGGTTGTCTCCTACTTAAAAATCCACTTCATCCAAATTGAACTAATGCACCTATTTGATGGCTCTTAGAAGGCCTAAAGTCTCTTTTGTATCAACCTTGATAATAAGTGACATACACTCTGTTCGAGCTACCACAAATTTCCTTTCTTCATCTCGAACACAAATACCTATACTTACATTGTTAAAATTCGTTGAGAAAGATGTGTCTATGTTACATTTGAGACTACCCGCATAAGGCTTTCTCAAGTCAAATGTGTTTCATTTTGGATAGAGCTTCTCGCTTGGAGATATTGAGCATTTCTCCATCCTGATAGCGGGGTAAGGGGCACGATCATAAATTGTTTTCACCGACTCTTCAATATGATTCCAAATATGATTATCCCTACCCTTCCAAATACTCCAAATAATTGTTGATACCATAGTTTGTTGGTTTTGACCTCTGGAAAAGAGAGAAAACAATAGATGTGAATAAGATATTATGTCTCGCCACCTATTGAATAATATACCATAATCTTACTAGTTCCCAACACACAATACTTTTTGGACAATATAAGACAAGGTATTTATCATCTTCTAATCCTTCTCCACAAGCACCACAATAGATCGGGCATTGAACACCTTTATCTATCAACCACTTTCTAGTTGGCTCACAGTCCTTACAAGGACGCCAAAGAATTTTTTTTACCCTTGGAGGGGTTTTAATTTTCCAAAGGAGATGCCAATTCTCACGGACCCTAAGATGATTTTTTTCAATAGCCCCTTCTACATAATAACAATAGGAACTACGAACTATATACATGTCATTTTTTTCAAACTTCCACACTATTTTGTCCACCTAAACCACTTCAAAAAAGAAAGTTTTAAGAAATTTTTCCGCTTCTGCTTCACCAACAAGATTATGAATCAAATTAGAATTTCATCATTTACCATCTGTATCCATCAAATCAGAGAGCTTTAGATTTTTCTACTATCTGCATGGATCGCTAATGATTCTCCAACAATGAATTATCATACAACCAATTGTGTCCCCAAACCACAATATATTCTCCCAATCTAATAGTCCACCTATAACCTCCTTGCACAACAAACTTAGAACTCTAAATACTTCTCCATACATGATTGGGGTTATGACAAATAGTTGACTAAAAAAATTACATCTAGAAAAATATTTAGCTATGAATAAATGTGTGATCAAATTAATTGGACTCGTCATAAACTTCCAAGCTTGTTTACTAAGCATAACATAGTTGAAGGTGCTTAAATTTTTGAAACTCATGTCTCCATCATTCTTATGTATAAACAAAACAATCATAAGACAACCAATGAATATCCTTAGCTTGAGTCCTATTGCACCCCTACCTATAAGAAAATACACATGACATAAGAAGGAATAAATTGAAGAACATATTTAATAAGAGTCTCCCTTCATGCTTGAGAAAGGCACTCATTACTCCAAAAATTTATCTTTGTTCCAAACTTGTTCTTGTGTAAAAACTTAAGGTAGGTAGAGCTTGCCCTTAGAAGTAAGGGAAGTTATGGAACACAATGATGTTGTGATTGACTTAGGGGATTTGAAAGCAGTGTACTGTACACTTTGTTCCAAGAGAAGTGTTTTTCTTAACCCTTTGGTGGGAGTCCCTTTTTATAGCCTTAGTATAGTCCTTAGAACCTCATTAAAGAGGTGTCTTTTGGACTTCTCTCCGTTACAAACACTACGCCAAATTTAAGCTGTAGCAGCGCAGCTACTAAAGCGCTTTTAGCAAAAGCGCTCTCGTAGGGCTCGCTAAAAACAAAATTAATAAACAAGGGAAAATGATGCAAAAAAAAGCGCTCTGGTAGGGGGGGTTATGAGAGCGCTTTCAAAAAGCGCTCTGGTAGGGGGGGTATGAGAGCGCTTTTAAAAAGCGCTCTGGTAGGGGGGTTATGAAAGCGCTTTTAAAAGCGCTCTTATAGGGTGGGTGCTACGAAAGCGCTTTTGGGATAAAAGCGCTCTGGTAGGGGGTGTTATTAAAGCGCTTTTGAAAAGCGCTCTGGTAGCCCATTTAAAAAATTATATATTTTACAAACACACGCGTTTTGTTTCAGATCCAAAACACGCGAACCTTCTTCTTCCTTTCGTTGCTCCGCCGTCCTCACTCCCTCTCCGCCGTCCTCACTCCCTCTCCAGCCTTCAACCGACTCCGCCACCGCCTTCCTCACTCCATCGCCACCCTTCAACCGTCTCTTCTCTGTTCAGGTTAGGGTTTTGTGCCGGAAATTTTCCTTCTTTTCATTGTTTGCTTTCAAAAATACAAAATTTTATTTAGGGTTATAGTTAATATTATTGGGGCTTTTTTAATTTATCAGTGATTTAGGTTTTATCAGTGTGATTTAGAGTATTGAAGACAAAGTTTGTTAGGTTTTTATCACTGATTTAGAGTATTGAAGACAAAGTTTGTTAGGTTTTTATCAGTGATTTAGAGTATTGAAGACAAAGTTTGTTAGGTTTTTATGCAGAAAAAAAAACTCAAGTAATTTGTTTTTGGAATAAAAGTTTCATTAGATCCGTGAAGTTAGTATTTACATCTATAGATGTATTATCTATAGTTTTATACACTTTTTAATTTAGTATGAATTGATTTAAAGGGCCTCCAGGATTGATCACTTTTGAACTCTTTTAGCTTTCACATTCTAATTTTTTTTTCAATATAATGTATCTGGAAATTAACATGATTCAAGATTTTCTATATGTAGTTAGTAATAATCACGTTTTTCTATTGTAGGTTGAGCTTCAAACAGTGGATGGACTGGTAAAGGATAGAACACAATGTGCCCCTGCCGATTATGTTCCACAGAATACGAATCAAGTATTGTACCCCGAAGTCTTCTGTGGCAGGATCCTTCGGGGTACAGTTATTTGATTCATATTCTGTGACACAAGGATAGAAATGAGGCGATGCAGGTTAAGTCCAACAAAACCTTCAAATTTCTAGTCCAACAACCCCTTCTCATTATTGCAACATTTATTGATTGAGTAAACATACACCCCTAGCTTACACCAACACCGTAATTTTCTACATACAAGGTATACAATTCAATTTTTATTAATTTATTCTATCTTAATTTCTGTGCACAAGTATCTATCTGTGTTAAAATATACGGTGTAATATACAAGTGTAGGAAAATAAGTGTAGATATAGCATAGCTCAAAGATGAAGGAAAACGCTGAAGGGTAAGTAGTAGTAACTAGTTGTCATGTATTATTTGTCATAGAAATTAATATTCAACTTTTATTTGTGTCTAATTTTTCCTGTCAATTGGTTGTGAACTTTACATTAATTGTTGTTGCAGAGAAACTTCTTATATTGCTAAGAGATAGTAGAAAGCTCACAAGGATACTGGGCTCTTTTGATCAATTTGGTAACAACTTCTCAAATTCTGTAATTGTTTGACATGCTGTTGGTTGAGTTTCTAATAGTGTTCCTATCAATAACATGTAGCTAATGTTGTTCTTGAGGGTGTCTGTGACAGGATTATTGTTAGTGATCTATATTGCTTTATCCCTCTGGGCTATATGACGTGGCTGTGTTAAATTTAAGGTAAACTTTATGTACAAAATTTGTTGAACTAATTTACAATAAATGATATTCCATTCCATGTATTCAAGTTAGATATATAAAGTCCTAAATATTAATAAATTAATTTGTATTTATTGATATATTTAATTTGATTATTCTTTTTACACGACATATATATATATATATATATATATATATATATATATATATATATATATATACTCGTTCTACTCTTTACCTTCTTATTTTAGAGCCTTTATATAATAATAATCTTATTTTGATTATATTATTTTTATTTTGCAGATTGTGAAGATTTTCAGTCATTTGAAGATGTTCAGACTTTGCAGGACTAGGACCGATTTAGTTGATTTAGTTGTTTAGGGATGATTTTCTTATTGTTATAATGTCATGTGAATTGGTTTAGTTGTTTTCATGTTAGAAATATGTGAATCGGTGTATATATATATTTTGGATTAATTACAATGGTATAATTATAATGCATGTTTAGTATATAATCGAAATCGCTTCTTTGTTGAAATAATGAGATTACTGAAATAATGGGATTACGATTGTAAATTATAGGTTTATGGGATAACAATGGTAAATTACAGGTTCATGAAAGAATGCTGCCATAAATGCAGGTTTAGAAATTATAAAAATAATAGGTTTATAAAAAAAAAGCATAAAAAATAAAATAAAAAACGCAACCTACGAAAGCGCTTTTGGAAAAGCGCTCTTATAGGGGGGGCTATCAGAGCGCTTTTTCCAGAAAAAGCGCTCTAATAGGGGGGGTACCAGAGCGCTTTTTCCAGAAAAGCGCTCTTATAGGGGGGTCTACCAGAGCGCTTTTAGAAGCGCTTTTGTTACCTATGCCAGCGCTGGCTTTCACAGCGCTTTAAAGCGCTTTTAAAGCCCAAAATAAGCGCTTTCGTAGGCCTTCCGTGTTGTAGTGAAACGTTCCTACGTCTTTATGATCAAGCCAATCAATGACATATTTAAGCAGCAGTTACAACCTGGTTGTGCTTAACGACTAGGAATTACGTCCGAGTTGTGTTGTGACCACTCAGGTGCCCTAGGTACGCGACCTTCTTATATACACGGCTTCCTCTTGCCATCTAACTAGTGTATCGAACGCTGCCCAAAGGGTAGTCCTCGGTTGACTTTCGTAGATGTCTTTCAGTCCATGGTTCAGTCCAGACCGCGTCTTAGCATGCATCCCGGGTATGGAACAAAACTCTTTGCTTAATAATCTAAAATGTGACTTTTCTACTTCTTTCAATCACGGAAAAAGACCTGGATATTTGCTTATTCCTAAAACTTGTTGAACCCCTAGAATATCAGCTACCCCCTTGACATTATTTGAGACATTTCTGCTACATAATTGTAACTCGGTGAACTGACTTTTTATCGATCGAAATGTCGCGGTTAAGCATGAGTCGCCACCGACTTTTATTTTATCCAATTTAAGGAAAGGCTAAAAGAACAGAAAAAGACCTTTTAAAAGATTTTGAGTTCGGGGGGTAAGTTATGCAAAGGGAAGGTGTAAGGCACCCTTTGCATCCATGGTTATCCATGGGCTCTTAATTGCTTAGCTCACTTTTGTTTGTTTGAATTTGTTTTAAAAAAAACAGTGTATGAATAGAAATTTTGAATAAAAACTATAGCTTGTAAATAAGCGTAGTCTTTTTGAATTTGATTTGAAAAGAGTGAGAAAATAGTTTTTGAATTTAGAGCAAGCAATTAGTAGCAACTACCCTAAGTTTGAAAATTCGTTCTTTTAGCTTTTCGAGGCGAAAGGATCTATCCATACCATGAGAGGGCAAGAAGTCTTTCAATTGGATGTGTAAGGGTCATCGAGTTATCATTCACCATAAGACTGTCCCATGCCATAAAGAGGGCAGGTAGTCTAAGGGAAGGATATAATAGTCATTAATCTTTTTAGGCATCATGCGAGGATACCTTAGCAATAGGACAATCATCCTTATTTTTCTGAGGCAGCATCGAGGGACAACATTGATGATAATGAACTGAGGGCAACATTTGTTTTGCTTTAGGTATCCTCGGAATCGAGGGACTTTTGACTATTTAGTACACTTAAAGGCAACAAGGCAACAAAGGCAACCAGAGGGATTACCCTAAAGGTGTGTGGGTGCAACAATCACGTGGTTAACTTCGATTGCATTTATCTTGTAGTTAGGTGATCTATGTTCAATTCATGGTTTGCACTCCCTAAATTACTAACCACGCAGTAAAAATAATATCACAATTTAAGTGCCTTCAAGGCCAATCAATACAACCAGTAAACAGTTACATAATAATGGGGAAGGGGACAATGAAACCAGCGGATCCCTTAATAGGGTTTGACATAAGTAATAAAAAGTAAGGTTTAGGGTTACCAACGTCTGTAGCTTTGGCAGTTTGACAAACCTTTGGCTTTGATTGATGAAGGTTGATGGGCAGAGGTTTGCCTTGAGCATGAAGCATTGACCCTGACCATTAAGGAAAAAAAGAAAACAGTGAGTGCATTGATTGTTCGAACCAAACCTTATTTTTGGGCAAAAAGGCAAAAAATAATGAAATAAAATAAAGGTCAAATTGAATAAGAAAAGACTAAAAACTTAGCTTTTGATCAGTGGAGCGCATGGGCGGAGGCTCCTGACGATAAACCTGAAAAGTTGGGCATAATGAAAAAGGATGTAGTGAGTGTATGGCTAATTCATTAATTATAGAGGCAAATCTTATTTTAATTTGAAAGGCAGAAATAAAAATAAATGACTTTAAATTTAAATGAAAATAAAGTAGTGTTAAATAAAAATAAAACAAGTTGGGAACTTAGCTTCGAATTTGATCTGATATGGTTGGCGGGAAGCCTCGGAGGTAAACCCTGAACAGTGGCAAAGGCAGAGAGAGGGGGTGAATGTATGCACAGTTCGTTTAAATGATGAACCCTAATAAAAGGAAACAAAATAGACTTTGAGTTAAAGAGAATACTTAGCTTTTCGATTGGCATGGCGCATGGCTGAAGGATTTTGGGTTCATGGTAGAGGTGCAGCTCTTGGACGTTAGATCTGGATTATTGGAGATCTCGTGGCGAAAGTGAGGATGAATTTGCGAATACCCCGAGAATAGATAAGCAGTTCGAATGTATCTCGCAATAAACAAGAAAATGTTAGTAACCTTGTATATATATAAAAAATATATATATATATATATATATATAAGCGATGATAAAAATATGAACAAGTATAAGGACAACTAAATTTAACACATAAAATTGAAATAATTATTTGTGGTATTTTCATAGAAAAAATCTAATTAACTTAATATCTTGTATCCTTTTTTAACTTGCTCCTAAAAACATAAATAAAAATACTTTCTAAACAAACTATACTTAAATGGGTGTGTAAAAAGGAATTGAGGTGTTTGTTAGTAAAATGCTAGAAACATAAGAATAATGGCCCAAGGCCCATATATATATATCAAACCCTAATATTACACACAAATGAAATGGCAAAATATAATCACCACATGGGGCTGCGCCCCTTCATGACCTTACCATCCAATTTTTTATTATAAAACTCACGGCCCAGTAGGATGGTGACACGTGGCGAGGCTTTTTAATTAACAAAAAAAAATTGAGATACAACCAAACTTTTAACGTGAGAACATAAGTGCAGAGTTTTAGTTCATCTTCTTCTTTCCACAAATCCAGATCCCAAATCAAAACCAAAAATTGCTTCTCAATGGAATCAAACAATAAGAACCTCCGTAAAACCGATAAATCACAAAGGCATAACAGTTACCGATTTAGGGATTTCAAGGAGGAGCTCGCGGTCGGAGTTGACGTCTGATGCGGTCCGGTGGCGGCGCTACAATCGTTGACGCGGTGGTGGTGCGTTGATTTTGGAGATCCAACGCAGATTCTTGACATTGCTTTTGATTTGTGGTGGCTTATGATGCATCGGCTGAGTTGAATGAACACCTTCGATGATGATATTGCATTTGAGTCGGTCTTCGACTCTATCTCTTCTTTTTTCTATAAACAAAAACATATAACAATGTGCTGTGATGTTATTTCAAGATTATTGAATTTGTTGTGAATTGCCTCTGTTTCCTGTTGTGGTTGAAGCGTGAGGCGTAATGTAACAAGTGCGGTGCCGCGTCGGTGTTGTGTTGCTTCAGATCGAGTTGATGATGATGGATGAGCACTGATAGTAACCTCGAGCAGATGAAGGTGTGATTGTTGGTGGCGATGGTTCTTTTTTCCTAGACGCGATTTTCTGCACCAAACAAAAACAACAACAAAATAATTCAAGGACAAAAATCTAGCATTATTTATCACCTATGTTTATACTCCGAATTTCTTTGTCGATGTCAACGGAGATCGGTTGTTTTCACTCTGAATTCCACCTTGTGTGCTTCTTCTTGATAACCTGTAAATATATGAGAAACAATAACCATGATAAAAAGTTACGTGATTTGTCCCTTTATTCTTCCTTCTGTTTTTTTTTTAATACTTGGTTGTTGATAGCTTGGATACAGGTTATTGAACAATCATGAAATTGGTGAGGTTTGAAAAGGCTTATGGTGGATTCCAATTGGATTCGGATCTTGGAGATGGCTGTGACGAAATTTTGTACAGGTTCTGAAACTTTTTGTCTTGAGCTAATAAGAATAGGCTAAGATTGACCTTGATGGTGTTCGAATGAAATTTGCGGCAAGGTTTTGTATAAAAATAAGGTTTCAGAGACCAAGAATAAGGGTTGTTGGCAGGTATCAAAAACGGGCCCTTTTCTCTATTGTGTTCCATTCCGGGAGGGAGAGAGGTTAACCGTATAGAACGTGAATGCCCGTCCCCTCCTGAGAATCGGTTAGGCTTTCTTTTTATAGCATTCAAAATAGGGTTTTCACGCAATGGGCCTTCTACAAAATGGACCAAGGAATTCCTCTATTGCACCACCTAATTGAAATGAAAGAAACCCAAAACGAATAATAAAATATGACAAAAATTATTTATTAATTTTAACTCAAAAATTCAAATTAAATTTAAAATGAATTAAGAACAAAAATTATCAACCTAAGAAAGTTAGTAGAATATATAAAAAATATTATCAAATTAAAAAACCACTAAATGCGTAACATGAACCTAAATATTTTTTCGGTTTTCTGAATAAATGCAAAATTAAGTAATATCCTAATGATAAGATGCAAATGACATGCAAAGCTTACGCTAATAAAAAAACAAAATCTGGAGGGCAAATTTTGGGGTATGACAATAATATTTCTGACTTTTGAAGATTAATGGCTTATCTCGAGGCTTCTTCATAAGTTTCAAGAACGTTTTTCAACACATTCGCTTCATTCACACCTGCTCGAAAGAAAAGGAAACGATCATCAACAAATAAAAAATGAGATGTAATAAAAGCATTCTTACAAATTTTGATGTCATGTATCCCCCATAGCTTAAGATTTTAAAATGAGTGCCGAGAGACATTCAAAATATGGAATGAAAAGATACATAAATAATTAATTTCCTTGCTTTAAACCATGACCCAAAATAATAGGTCCTACCATAACACCATTCACAGTCACATAATAATCCACAGTTTCCACATAAAGCATAATCCATCCTATTCACATATGACTGAAACCCATTGTTATGGGAACATCCCTAAGATGATCCCAATCAATTCGGTCATAAGCTTTGCTAATATCAAGTTTAAGAGCCACCTCTCTAACTTTGCCTCTTGTTTTAGCCATCATATGATGAACCATTTCAATAGCTGTCATATCATTGTCAAGAATATATCTATCTGGAACAGATTCAAGTTGGTTTTCAGATATGCACTTGTCCATACCTTTTTTAAGTCGATTAACAAGTACTTTAGCTATTACTTTGAACAAAACATTACAAACCGCAACCGTTCTCCAATCCTTCATGGAAATATGAACTTCACCTTTTCGAATTAAAGAAATGTTAGTCATGTTGAGACTTGTTGGACAAACACTAGATTCCATCCATGAACAACAATAACAAAAAATTTCGGGACCATAAGTCATAGAAATGCTGATAGAATTTTGGATTGAAACCATCTAGATTAGGATATTTGTTAGCCTGCATAGAAAAAATGGCATCCTTAAGCATTCAACATATCATTATCTCCTTCAAAGATGGTAGAACTCAATGCATGAAGAACATGCTCTCGTTAACTCAATTTTTTTTAAATAACTCCATAAAATAATCGTTTGCAATCATGCACATACCACCATTTGAAGTACATACTTTCCCATTTGAATATGTCAAAGAATGTTAAATTTATTTTTGAAGTTGTTGCGGCATAATAAAATCGAATATTCCTATCCCTATCTTTGTACCAGTGTTCCTTTTCCTGTTGCTTCCAAAATATATCATCTTTAACAAGAAGTGAATTCATGTGCTTTTAGAGTGCTGTAAAATAATTGATATCCCTTCATTAACATGCAGAAGGGGCATAGCAATGGGTTTCAGAGTGCTATAAAATAATTGATATCCCCTCATAGACAATGTGGGACTTTAATCACTCACATTTGCACCTAATATTCTTCCCCACAAGTGTGAGTCACCCACATCCTATAATAAGATCCTACACCAGATCCACCTTCCGCTCCCCAACAAAGTTGAACCAAGCTCTGATACTATTTGTTGGCGCATCAATGAGGGGGGTCAAACGGGGAGCATATTTATCTTTGAGGGACATTCCTTTGAGAAACACACCTTTGTGGAAGACACATCACTTGTCCACCTACAACCTTAAGGTTAAGGGTGAGTATGTGACATGTCTCTCACAAAGGTGTTTCCTAAGTTAAAAGTGTTCCATCGTTGATCCCTCGAGTAGCCTCCAACAGTGGTATCATGAGCCGTTGGTTTCGAGTGAAGGGATCAGACTGACTTGTATTAAAAGTACTCCCCACGAGTGGTGGATAGAAGGTGTCCCGTTAAAGAGTATTAACTACAGTGAAAATGTATGTGGAAGAGCTTCTACTTGAGGTCTACAAGGCCAAGAAGAAGATTCCACTATCAGTAGTACTATTTTATGCAAACAACCCCCGGTTTACAGATAAACAACCTTCAATTTACCTAGTCACTGCCCAATGAAACCTTTATCTTAGAAACCCATCCAAGACAAAAGAACCTCCGCTCATTCCTTAGTGATACCTAACTGTTACAACCCAGTAACAACTATTTAAATAACAACCGAAAGACACACTTACAAGACAATACCTAGTCAAGCCTCTAGACTAAGAACACTAACTTGGAGTAGCTTAAAATCTTCCTCCAAGAACAATAAACCTTTTGCGTACGGGCTTCAAGGGGAACAATATGTCTCTTGCTTCATAGCTTCGAGACAAACATGGTGACCTTCCCCTAACCCGAGAGGTTCACCCTTCCAAACCCTAGGATTCTACATCTTTAATCCTTATCGACCTAGGTTACAACTCGTTATATTAATAGCTTAAACATAACCTATACCCAACTGGACTTGGCTTTCTAATCGCATCATATTTGCTGTTACAAATAAGTAGTAACTTCTGCTACAAACAAGGCCTTCAATCTTTAGATTCCTAAAATGTCTCCATATTTAGAAACTCTATATTTTTCGAATATTCTGATTGATTCTTTGGACCTTTTAAATAAATCATGCCTTATATGATTTACACAATATTCAGGAATATTCTGCACTCTTTTGTAATAGTTAAATCATAACAGATTCAACTAAAACTCTTCACTCCAGCTTAGGCATGACGTCGTGACATCCCATGTGACATGTTATTCCGGATGTTGAAATACTTCAACATAACATGTTTTAGCATTTCAGTGGGACTTCTTATTGTACCTGTTCTTCTATATTATAATTTACATTATATTATTCCTGCTTTTATTTATTTTATAAAAATTACTGCCAATCCTAAAACACAAGAGCTAACAACAACACCACCCCATTCACAAAATTCAATATTCTTTAGAAATTTGAAGGCTATTTTAGTCCATTCTCATACACTATATATGTAACACCCCAATTTTACCCGAAAATATAATGCGAGAAATATCAGAGTATTTAAAATTTCAAATAACAAATTGGAGTATCACATATCAACTTAAAACTTCAACTTGTATTTCATTCAACAATGATACATAACATTCTAATAACAGTCAACTATCAGCTTTATTCAACTCAAACAACTTGGAAGTATAACAAGTACTTCAGATTATTCAACTTGGATTCAATGGTTATAATAACAACAACTAAAACATTAACAACATAGAAACAACAATATAAACAACCCCCCGAGTGCTACGTATCAGAGCGACACACCAACAGGACTCGATGAAGCAACAAACTTCCACAGCTATACTTGAGTACCTGCCCATTTCCCATGGTAAAGGAAATATCAGCAAAAGCGGTGAGATATCAAACAATATAAAGGAAAGTATGATAATAGATATAGCAAGATAAAATCATACACAATTCACCACTTCTCAATATAAGCAATTTACATCACGACAACAACATGGTTCATATATTCCAACTTATACACATATATCATTAATACATATATATTCACATTCTCATCATATATGTTTCATTCACGTACATCATATCTACAACACATCAACAATCCATATCAAATGAATTCAACTTCACAAGCTATGCATCCACACATCATAACAATGAATCGAATGCAACTCGGTATACAAACTCGAATGCGACTCAAACTATGCATATGCATGTGGTACCAATCAGAGCTTCAGCCCCCGTCACCAATTGCCCAATTTAGAGGCACAAGGCATAAGCCTTCGTCACTAGTTTGCCAATCCAGGCCGTCACAGAGTATGCATATGAAATGTGACTTGACAAACAAGACAACATAGCAACTCATCATAATCACATATCATCACGAGGCATAAGCCTATATCACAATCAATTACTATTTATACGAGGTAATTCACGTCACCATAATATTTCATCTTCACTTAGTCACAAAATCATCCTCACAAATATATACAACATCACGTATTCACAAAATTGTCATAAATATACAATTCGCATAACATCAAGATCATTACAATTATCATCATGTTTCGACACATCGACACAATTACTCAATTTCACATATCAACACAGGCATCACAATTATCATCATAATCTACTAAACTAACGACAATTAGCTAGGATTCATACGATAAGTTTAATCACATAACAGTGCACAATAATAATCATATTGGCAATCACAACATTATTCGCAACAAAGGCATCCAAACCGAAATCACGATTTTTGGTCAATTCTCAAAATAATCTCAATATGCCAATATGTCAAGCAAATCAAATCGACTTTTAATCATCAACTAAATCAAGTATAAATAATGTTAATTATCAAAACAACATCATTGGCATAACAATATATTATTCTCAACTTGAATATTCAACCAAAACACAATTACGGTCAATTTCTCAAAATACCGTAATTTACCGATAAACCGAATAATTGGTCCAAGTCCAAGTATATTCCAATCACATAGACTTAATGGAATTAATTCAACTAATAATTTAATTATCCAATTAATAATCAAACTATATTAATTTCAATTCAACTATTATATTTTTATTCCATTATTTTCCAATTCTACAATAAAACTCATTATTTCACTATCAATGGTTTACCCACAACAAACACAACATTCTAATACACATAGATTATCAATTGCACACAACTTATCACATTTATATCATCACATTCCAACAAATCATCAAATACCCAAAATTGCAACATAGAAGAACATGGATATTAAAGTATAGAATCAAACACACCATAACATACTATCATACAACCCTTTAGCATGAAAGAACCCCACCCTTACCTTGGCAAATATGGACTCTTTCACCATAGCTCTAAGCTTTTCTCCAAAATAAATCCTTCAAACATAATTTGGAGACACACCTAAAAACCAGTTCGGAAATCGGCTTATCAGACAAACTTAAAACCCTCAAAATCAAAATCGCTCCGGTCAGAACTTACCTCTATGAGTCAGGAATGTTGTGTCAAAACCACGTGACGATCCAACGGTTGGATTGAGAGATACATCCGTTTTGCTAAGGTGACTCTTTGCTGAAACATAGCTGCGAAATATGAGGTTTCCTCTAGCTTTTCTCTTCCACCATTGTTCTCTCTCTTTTGCCTCTTTTATCTTCTTTCTATCTTTTCCCCCAAATGAAAAATAGTAACCTCTAAAACCCTAACTTTCTCTTACTATCTCACTTATGTTAATTGGGCTTAACCCACCAATTCATCCATTATGTTTCTATCACTTAAGCCCATTTAGTTATATCTCTCTAATAACTCAGTTAAGTCAAACAACACAAACACACACATAATTAAATACTTAAATAATTATTATTTCACATAATAACTAAATAAATAAATAATTATTAAAAACATCAAATAATATAATTACTAATATAATTAATAAAAATATTAATTAAAATCGGGATGTTACCTAGTCAAGCCTCTTGACTAAGAACACTAACTTGGAGTTGTTTAAAATCTTCCTCCAAGAACAATACACCTTTTGCGTACGGGCTTCAAGGGGAACAATATGTCTCTTGCTTCATAGCTTCGAGACAGACATGGTGACCTTCCCCCAACCCGAGAGGTTCACCCTTCCAAACCCTAGGATTCTACATCTTCAATCCTTATCGATCTAGGTTACAACTCGTTATATTAATAGCTTAAACATAACCAATACCCAACTGGACTTGGGTTTCTAATCGCATCATATTTGCTGTTACAAATAAGTAGTAAATTCTGCTACAAACAAGGCCTTCAATCTTTAGCTTCCTAAAATGTCTCCATATTTAGAAACTCTATATTTTTCGAATATTCTGATTGATTCTTTGGACCTTTTAAATAAATCATGCCTTATATGATTTACACAATATTCAAGAATATTCTGCACTCTTCTGTAATAGTTAAATCATAACAGATTCAACTAAAACTCTTCACTCCAGCTTAGACATGATGTCGTGACATCCCATGTGACATGTTATTCCGGATGTTGAAATACTTCAACATAACATATTTTGGCATTTCAGTGGGACTTCTTATTGTACCTGTTCTTCTATATTATAATTTACATTATATTATTCCTGCTTTTATTTATTTTATAAAAATTTATGCCAATCCTAAAATACATGAGCTAACAACAACACCACCCCATTCACAAAATTCAATATTCTTTAAAAATTTGAAGGTTATTTTAGTCCATTCTCATACACTATATACACTACAATACAATCTATTAACCTATTTCATACACTTTTCATATACTCAAAATTATTATATTTCCTCCATTTCAAATTTCAATATCATTCACTTTTCTTTTGCATTTTCTTCTCTCTCTCTAACAAATGTATTTTTTGTTTGCAGGAAAATTGAAAACTCTTCTCTATATCAAATCTAACTAGCAAAATTAAAGGTAAGTAAACAAATACTTATGTTACTTATCATTTTTATTTCTCATTCTTATCTTCCATGTTCTTCTTTATATTATTTAATTATTTGTTGCATTTTCTTCTTCTAATTTTTGTACCCTTCTCTCATTCTCATTTTCAATTCTATCTTCTCTAACAAATACATTATGAGAGATTTGAAGAGTTGGAGAATCAATACCTGAACATAGACATCAAAAGAAGACATCTTTTTCAAGCTTGCTCTTTTAAAAAATATACTTCTATATAATTTGTTTTAATCAATATAAATTATTTCCCAAACCGAGATTTTTTTTTTTTATCTCTTTCTCCCTTTTTTTTCATTCAATTTTGAGTTTTTGATATTAAAAACTTCAATTTATATTATTTATAATAATTTACTAATAATAAGTTTATTTTTTAAAACGAAATTACTATAATTTTCATTTTAAAGAAAAATTCTTTCTATTTGATCACTGTATGCATAATAATGATAAAATATACAAAATAAAAATTAATTTAAAAATAATTATACAACCTATTGAGATAATTATAATATAGTATAAATACTATTTAAATTAAAAAGATGTAATATCTTAGTAGAGAAAAGAAAACTTATATTTTGAAAAAACTCTAAATGTATTTTTATTAAATAACACTTAAGTTAAAAAGTATTTTTACGAAAGATAATATTCTACAATTCTCTTACAAAATTTCACTAAAATCGCCATCAATAAACTTGTAATAATAATAATAATAATAATAATAATAATAACAATAATAATAATAATAATAATAATAATAATAATAATAATAATAATAATAATAATATTTGTATTTTTTATTTTTTATTGAATGAAATATGATATTAGACCACTGTCTTTTATGTGTGAAATAAATATTTTTATAAATTCATATATGATTTTTACTATACCTAATAAAGGTTTAACATTTTAACTTAAAGTGTCATTTAAAAAAAAAATACATTTAGAGTTTTTCCAAAATATAAGTTTTCTCTACTAAGAAATTACATCTTTTTAATTTAAATAGTATTTATATTATATTATAATTATCTTAATAGGTTGTATAAATATTTTTAAATTAATGTGTGACCCGGAATTAACTTCAAAAAGTTTCATTTTGATTCATATTATACCTAAAATATAACTTAATATTTATGAAATATTAATATATATATATATATATATATATATATATATATATATATATATATATATATATATATATATATATATATATATATATATATATATATAAACCATCACTATATTATATTTATTTATTATTTATAAGGATAATGTGTGACCCGTACAAACGCAAAGGTAGATGACGACTTACTTATTTCCTTTATTCTTTTTTAATAAAATATACTTTTTTACTTACCGACACTACTTAATTTGTATAAATTAATATATTTTTAACCTTCATTATCCTTTCATTTATATATTTTCTTTGTTAATTAAATTAAAATTTTTAAACTAATAAAAAATTTTAAATTTATTAATACATATGAATATATATATTAATTCACTATAGAAATCATTTTTTACTCTATTGTTAATACTCTTACGGGTAAATATGAACGTATCTATAAAATATCCGCTGTAGGATGTTAATTTTAATGTTATCTTTTAAATTTTTATTTTCCTTCTATTTTATATAATTGAAGTTAGAGAATCAGATGTACATTTTATTATAAGTACAAATCAATTATTCGCACGAGTTTCTTACTAATATATATATATATATATATATATATATATATATATATATATATATATATATATATATATATATATAACTCAACTTATATTTTAATTATTATTCATCCAATCAAAAAATTTAATTATTTATATAAAATATATATAAAGAAAATGATAATGAATCGTGTAAACAATTCTTTTTCCAATTTCACCTTTCTTTTATTTATATCAATATTAAACCTTTTATTTATTAGTTTATTTTCTATATAGAACAGAAAATAAAATTGAATGTCCGAAAAAAATCATGCACATTATATATCTATATGCTAATAGTATAAGATTATAAACAAGATTGCAATTCACAAGAGAAAAATACTTAATTTTTGAATATATGAAGGCAACAAACTTGTTTATTTAAAGATGAGTCCATCCAAATACTCTTTGGCTTTATTACAATGAGAGAAATTGACTTGCATATAATAATAATAATAATAAAGGATCAAATTCCAGCAAACTTTTCCAATGGAGCCTCTTGTGTTCCAGTTGTATGTTGATAATGAACATACTCATCATAGTTAAATGGACGGTAGCGGCGAGGGTAGTTTTCATCATCCACAAGCTCAGATGGCCCATCAATGATGATACCTTCCCTTGGCACTGCAAAAAATACAAATGCAAATCTCACTTCATCCTTTGCAACCACTCTGTGTGTGGCTGCCTCAAGTCTCCCATTAGTCCATGCCTGTATTAAGCATTCAAATTAAACTCATTCTAAATTTTAATGAATTTTTATAAATTTTATAAAATTATAAAATTATAAATGAATTTCTCTATTCTAAGTTTATATTCATTACCTGCAATATATCACCAACAACTACCACAAAGCCATTGGTGGGAATATTTACGTCAACCCAATTGCCTGTTTTGGGTAGCAACTGCAGACCTTGGACTCCATTGTCACATATGAAGGAAATCGTTCCTTTATCGGTGTGAGTTACCAAGCCAATATCAGAACCTTTGGTCTCTTCAGAAGTTGAGTACTTAGTCATTCGTGCATCATTGTAGCGATTCAACTCTTCAACATCTAAGTTGTAATGTTCTGGAAGTTCAAAGGCTTCCACAACCAATTTCAAGATAAGTGAACTTAGTTCACGAGCTTTTGAAGTATAGGAACTTAGCGCCGCACTGCATATATATCACCGATTTTTCACATTATACAACCAACTAATAAATTAACTTGAAACTAAACATGCTAATGTAAATTAAGAATATAATTTATAATATGTAAGTGAAATTATATAATCAAAAGTCCTACATGCCTAGCAAATTTATACGTGTGTTGTGGGTGTATGATATATGTTAACAAAATAAAATATTAATTACTTAAGAGTTGGATTTCCTTCAGGCCACATGAGATGAATGAAGTCTTGTAGAGCCGTTTCTGGATTACGATCATTATCAATTCCAAAGCTTTCAGAATAGGGAATAACACGAGTTTTTGCAGTGTATCCCCTATAAGCCCTTGGGCTATAGAACTTCTTCTTAGTTTCTTCAGGTAAATCAAACAATGATTTCACGTTTGTGAAAAATTCATCATGTAAATCATTTGAGATATCATCACACCTTATGAGAAAGCAACCATGACTCTCAAATGCTTCTTTCACTTTCTTGCTCATTTCTTTCCATCCTTCACCCCCTTCTGCTAACTTCACTCTAATGCTCTCACTGAAGTCCAAAATTGGGACCTCATTCTCACTACCCATTTTTCTTTTCTTTTTTTCGTTTGCACTATATATTTTTATTTAGATTGTATCAATAGAGGCACACCTATATATATATATACCGAAAAGATGAGTCACTTATGTAATTTGATATCAATGTAAGTCAAATTTTATTATATTTTTAATTTGTTTTATTTAAAAATTCTAATTAATTTGTTTTTATCTAGAAGCTCTAATTAAATTTTTTATCTAGAAATTCTAATTAATTTATTTTATCTAAAAACTCTAATTAAATTTTTTATCTAGAAACTCTAATATATAGATTAATATGAAATTTGATATCAATTTAAGTCGACTTTTATTTTATTTTTAATAAATACAAAATAGATAAGAAAAAAAGGAAATTATTTTGTTTTTTATCATTAACATGCACACAAAAAGATTTCATACTCAAAAGAAGCGTTGTAAGACGGAAGAATTTGCACTAAAATTTTGAAACTGTGTTGTGAAATGACAATAAAATTGTGAGAACCTACTACTTTTTTTTTTTAATTGAACCATGCATGGAAGAAAGATAAGTTTCTGGTTAATTGTATTAGTATTGGATATGAAAATAAAAATACCTTTCTTTTGAAATTGGGAATAAAAATTTTATTAGTATTAAAAATAGAAATAAAAATCAGATGATAATAAAAAAAATTGATTTAAATTCACTTTTAGCTTACTTATTTTAATTTTCTAAAACTTTGAGTCATCTTTTTAAAAAAATTCAGCCTTTCAATTTATCTATTTAACTTTTGTTTGGATTATTTGGGTTAAATATAAAAAATCCCCTGAAATGTTAGCGAGTTTTATTTTTAGTCTCTGATAAAAAAAATTTTGCAATCCCTTCCTTGCAATGTTCAAATTCCTTCAAATATCCCCCTGACTGTCACATGCAACAAAGATTCTCTCTTGCTGCCTACGTGGCAGTCCACATGAATTTTTCTTTTTTTATTTAATTATTTTATAATTCCACGTGGAATAAATTTTTTTCTTAAATTTTTTTCAAAGAAAATTAATTTTTTTAAATAATTTTGTTACTGCTTTTATTATGAGAGGTAAATAAAAATTCGCTAATATTACAAGGGGGTGCAGTTACCGTGCATAGATAAAAATCTATGCACCATGTATAGATCATTATGTACCCTTGGATCAAATTCTAGACATCAATTGTTATTACTCAATACTCAATACTCACCACTTAATACTCAATACTGGATTAAAAACATGATCCAATGACTTATGTAGGCTTATGCATGGTGCATAAGTGAATCCTTATGCATATTAGCCAAAGCTCTTAGGTATTCATAATAAAAACAGTAATAAAATTATTAAAAAATAAATTTTTAAAAATAAAATTATTTTTTTTTTAAATATTTAAAAAAAAATATATTTTCCAAGTAAAATTTTAAAAAAATTAAAATTAAAATGAAAAATCCATGTGGACTGCTACGTAGGCAACAAGAGAGAATCTTTTCTGTAATGTGGCCAGTCAAGGGTCCCTAGGGAAATCTAGAAATTACAATTTTATTTGCTTGACGTCTAATTTTGTGACGTGCCCCCTAACATGGCATTGTTTATATTAGTATGTTGACCCGTACATTAAAATCTTATTATATAAAATTATAATAATATGAATAATAATTAATTACATGTTTAAATAAATTTATTATAGGTTAAACTCAGTATTTATAAGGTTCGCTCTATCTTATTTTCACCTTTAATTAAGAGTTAGTCAGAGAGTTTATAAGTCACTCAATATTTAATATATATTAAATACAATAAATGAATATAAAAAAAGAATAATGCTAAATGTTACAACAGTATTTTTCGTGGAAACCACACGACCGTGTATTCAACCATGCAGTTGTTTTATATTTTTTTCATTTATTATAATTAATATTTGATTTAAAATAATAAATATTTAGTCAATAGAAAGAATGTAAAGCTACATACATATTCGTTGCTTTCGTTGATGAAATATTTCGCACACTATAGCATCACTCATAAAAAAAATACTAAAGTAATGCCAAAGTATAAATATAAATAAAGTAACCTTATATAAAATAAAATAAAATTTATAAAATAAAATTTATAAAATAGTATTTATTATAAGTTTTCAAGTTAAAGTAAATTTTTCGGAAATAAAAAAAAATTATAGAAGTTTATGGAAGAAAGTTAGTTTTAATTAAATAAGTAAAATAAATATAAAAAAATAACTAAAAAGTGTTGCTTTTATTACTATATTTTAAAAATAAGAAATTAGTGATAAAATGTTAATTTTTGTTAAATGATTATAAAAATAAAATTAAAAAAATATAAGACGTAATGTTTATTATAAGTTTGCAGGATAAAGTTTACTTTTACTCAGAATAATAATAAATAAAGAAGTTAGAGGAAGAAACTTTGATTTAATTAAATTAATAGTAAAGTAAATATCAGAATTTATTGAAAAAAAGTTTCTTTTATTATTTAATTTCAAAATTAAAAAGTTTGTTTGGGAAAATTAATTTTATTAAATAATTAGAAAATAATTAAATAAATATAAGAAATTAGTGAAAGAAAGTTAGTTTCTTTCTACTAATTAACTAATAAAATACAATAAATTTTTTGGTGGGGTGGTTAGGTTCGTTTTATAATACGTGCAAAAAATGTAGGTAAATATTCCGGTACCTTTGAGTTTAGTTGAGTACCGGTACCTCCAACCAATCAAATAGAGGAATTCAATGCCACGTCACTCTTATATTTTATTTTATTTTAAAA
The DNA here is from genome assembly GCF_029867415.1 of Vicia villosa. Lineage (NCBI taxonomy): Eukaryota > Viridiplantae > Streptophyta > Magnoliopsida > Fabales > Fabaceae > Vicia > Vicia villosa. The sequence goes on from NC_081182.1 coordinate 14,069,503, forward strand.
TAAATTAAAATTTAAATACAATTTACACTAAGGGTACTGATACCCAACTTAAACTCATAGCTATCAAAAAATTTGCCAAAAAGGTATATATAAAACGAAGATGGTAGTTAAGTTTAGGACGATGGTGGTTAAGTTTTAAGAAACATGGGTATGTTTAAACAATAATTAAATAAAATAATAATAAAATTAATAAAAAAGAAAAGAGTTAGCTAATAAAATACATAAATAAAATTAAAATTATGAAATTATAAAATTACCCTTAATTTTGACTCCAAAATTATGAAGAGACTTAACAACTTTAACTAATAGGATTAAACGTCCACCCGTACATCGTGCGGATGAGTTTTATTAAATGAATAATAAATATTATAGTTTAAATTAATAGTTTAAACTATAGGTTAAAAATAAATCATAGATTAAATATAGTAAAATTAATAGAGTAAAACATATTTAAAATATTTTCGTTGCTATTAGTATAAAAAAAATCTATATACTACTTAACAACCAATGATTTAAAAAAAACAAATGTAGATATTATAGGTAGTATATCATAATAAATTATGAGTTTGTAATAATTTTAATAACTTGAGTTATTTGTTATCATAATAAATCATAATTTTAATAATTCAATTTGTTGTTGTTCTTTTTTACTTTACATTTTAATAATTTTAAATTATTTCAATTTATATTTGATCTTGATCCGATAAAAATATATGGTCTTCTATTTTAATTTAATACATAGATAAAACAATAAAAAAAAGAAATTAAAAATAATTTAATTGCTTGTATGTTTAAAAAGGATAACAATATATATTTACACTAAAATTTAAAAAATGAGGGAAAAAACCATAAAGTAGATATAACATAAGAGAAAAAAATACAAACAATAGAAAATAATTAAAAACATATTAAATTGATTAAATAAAAATATTAAATATCTCTTGATTTCATATGCAAATTGCAATTCCTTCATCCATGTCATGCTTATAAATGATGTAGCACCACCACCAACAACAAATTAAAGAGTATTATAATACTGATATAATAAAGCGTGCGATTTAATAATTTTCCATCCATGAAATCTTTATATCTCTGCAAAAACTAAAAAGAAAAGAAATAGTTAAATATAAATAAAATATAAATAAAACAATAAAAACAAATAATAATAAATAATTGAATAATATAATAATATAATAAATAGGATGTGGATTTTCATCCTTTATAATTGTAAAACATGGTAGAAAGATTTAAATCAATTTTTGAAAGCTAAGGTGTTAGCATTATGAAAATCAATAGTCAGTGGAACTATGAAGTTTGTTAGGTTGGAAGAATTTTGATAATAAGAAAGACAGGAGTGAAGAGTCTAAATAAGGCATCTCTAACCTTGATGTTTTTATTACTTGGAAATTTCTCAAGTCCACTCATAAAGGCATATCTAAGTGTGTTTGGAAGAAAACTATTCATATGTGAGGCTGGTCCAAGAAGGAGTACTCTATTTTCAAATAAATTTTTTTGACATAAAAGTGAAAAGTTTTTTTATGAAAAAGAGCATTCTTTTTGTTTCCAACTTTGAAGAAACTTGTGTTTTGATCTATTGTGAAGAACTTCTTATAGCTTTTATGTTCCTTTGAAGGCAATCCTACTAGTTATGTTTTTTAAGGAGAAGATTGGACAAATGTCATGAACATTAGTTCTAACATTATCATGTCTATGTTACTCTAGATGAAGCTGGAGCTAGAGGTGGAATCTAATTAATGTCAAACATTCATTAAAGTGAGTGTAAATAACTTGGATTCTTTTTGGAGCAGAATGTCCTACCTATCTCAAAGAACAACTGTATGTGTTGATTATTTCTTGGTTTAAACGAGGGATGTGTTCCTGATTTTATATCTACCAAGGATGTTACTGGTATGACTGGAAGATAGATTTCTAATAAGGATTTTTGTTTTGAAGATTTCTTTCTTTACAAGATAACTGATTCATTTAAGATTTATGCATCCAGCATAAAAGGTTGTCAACCATGAAGAAGACTGGAGGTGACTAATTCTTATCTTATTCTAAGAGAAGAAATATTTGTCTACCATCTCTTTTCTACAAGATGAGGTAATTCTATCAACTTTCATACTTGGTATCTTAATCAGGCCAGTAAGGATAGTATATCTCAGGCAAAGTAAGTTTCTCAAGTGGAGAGATTATTGGAAACCTAGAAGGAAGTAGGTATTCAAGCTATTATTAACAAGAAGAACTCATGTGATAAAAGGTTGTTCTCATCAAAGGCAAGTTGAGTAAAGTATGTTGTCAAAATGTTGTAACGTTGTGCTAAACATCTGGATACTCTAGCTATATATAGATACTTGCACTGAAGAAATCTTCTTTCTGGTAGGAGGAGTGCAACAGGTTCTTTTTCAACTTCTCTAAGGTTAAAATCAGCATTGTTTAACCAAGCAGTGGTTAAAACTTGGAGAAGTAATAATTGCCTAATTTCCCATACCTATCTTGGATCTTCATCTAAGATAATTGGTATTGTGACTCCGTCTTCTCCAAACACTTGACTGTAGTAAAAGTGTTTAACTGGTGGTTGTGTAGTCTCAATCTACCAGTTTTTATTTGTTTTGGTGATATTGAAAGGGGAATTAAGGGCATTGGATGACTGAAGATTACTGAATGGAGTATCTAAGTTTTAGTAATGATCTTCTCACTAAAGGACTAATGACTTCTGTGATAAACGTAAGTTAACTATGTGAAATCCAAAGGTATTGTCATCATAAAAATGGTGTTTTATCTCTGATGAGATATATGGAGCTCTTGAGAGGATTTAAGAATAATTGCTATTTGTGTTTATCACAAGTATTTAGTTGTTTATTCTCTTACTGGGTGTTCAAGGAAGATGAAGTAAAAAATATTACACTAAATGGTGCAACATCAGACTATTACAAAACTGTAAGATCTACTCTAATGGATCTGACCAAGTCTAAGGCAGGGTAAATACCTCGCTGGATAGAAACATGTATATTCTTTTTCTTGTGAGTTTTATGAGAAAAAATATATTATCTAAGAAGTTTTTAAAGATTATCATTTTATCCTAAAAGGAGAATAAAATATGCTTCTGAGTTATTCTATTGAGAGAAGTACTCTTAGTGATAAACCCGGTTGGTGAAGAAAAAAATAGGTTGGTTTTCAACTAAGCGAGAAAAAACCCGGTTGGTGAAGAAAAAAATAGGTTTAAAATTGCATAACTAAATGAAAATCCATTTTCAAGTGATAGTTTGGTTGGAAAAAGTAACTTTTGGACTTAATTTATCCCTATTTTGGAGATGTAGCCAAATCAATGAGAATGAGAATGGTAGAAAAGAGTTTTCAAAAACAATTAATTTTCTTATATTATTGATTATTGATTGATTATGATGAGGTAGGATGCTTACTTTACAAATTTATTACACCTTAATAGTATAAATAGTAAGGTAAAAAATTGTAGTGGGTATACAAGATCATTGAATAAATAATATAAGCAATATTGCAGCAGTAACATCTTTGTTTTTATTTGTTTTGGTGATATTGAAAGGGGAATTAAGGGCATTGGATGACTGAAGATTACTGAATGGAGTATCTAAGTTTTAGTAATGATCTTCTCACTAAAGGACTAATGACTTCTGTGATAAACGTAAGTTAACTATGTGAAATCCAAAGGTATTGTCATCATAAAAATGGTGTTTTATCTCTGATGAGATATATGGAGCTCTTGAGAGGATTTAAGAATAATTGCTATTTGTGTTTATCACAAGTATTTAGTTGTTTATTCTCTTACTGGGTGTTCAAGGAAGATGAAGTAAAAAATATTACACTAAATGGTGCAACATCAGACTATTACAAAACTGTAAGATCTACTCTAATGGATCTGACCAAGTCTAAGGCAGGGTAAATACCTCGCTGGATAGAAACATGTATATTCTTTTTCTTGTGAGTTTTATGAGAAAAAATATATTATCTAAGAAGTTTTTAAAGATTATCATTTTATCCTAAAAGGAGAATAAAATATGCTTCTGAGTTATTCTATTGAGAGAAGTACTCTTAGTGATAAACCCGGTTGGTGAAGAAAAAAATAGGTTGGTTTTCAACTAAGCGAGAAAAAACCCGGTTGGTGAAGAAAAAAATAGGTTTAAAATTGCATAACTAAATGAAAATCCATTTTCAAGTGATAGTTTGGTTGGAAAAAGTAACTTTTGGACTTAATTTATCCCTATTTTGGAGATGTAGCCAAATCAATGAGAATGAGAATGGTAGAAAAGAGTTTTCAAAAACAATTAATTTTCTTATATTATTGATTATTGATTGATTATGATGAGGTAGGATGCTTACTTTACAAATTTATTACACCTTAATAGTATAAATAGTAAGGTAAAAAATTGTAGTGGGTATACAAGATCATTGAATAAATAATATAAGCAATATTGCAGCAGTAACATCTTTATGAAGACTGATAAAATTGATTTATCATGAGAGATATTACATATTTACAAGGCTCGTTTATTCACAAAATACTGAAATACAACTAAATATATTAAGATCTAAAGAAATATAACTAAGTGGTATAAAATATGCACAATAATGGCTTCTGACTTTTTTCATAACAAGTTGAACATCACTAGAACAAGTAATTCATAATCCACGGCTGCCATGACCATTTCAACAGACAATCATCTCCAGCTCTCTTTATATACGGGCTCCACGTGCCTTGTTTGATACAGAACCTTTTTCGATTCGTCTGCCTGAGAGGGAACATAATCTTTCTCCCTAGTTCGAAGGTCCTATCAACAAGGATGAAGAGTCAGCAAAAATTTATGGCATTGAGTTATTGACATTAGAATATGGCATTTAGTTTCAAAACTATGTATGTGCGCATAACTTATGTGCTGTCTTATAATATGAAGAGGCTGAAACTTAAGGCTTACAGAACGAAAAGGAAAATCATCTGCCTCGAGCATATGAATAATTTGACCCATCTTTGGTCGTTTATTGGCATCCAAATCTATGCAACGCAGACAAACCAGCAAAGCACGCTTCAGAGATCTTGGAGAGGGCTGAATCTCAATCAAAGGATCAACTAGCTCATCGCCGCGACGACTTGCTACCATTCCTTTGAACCAATCAACCAAGTTCATCTGAAACACATTAAACAAATAGAGGCATAAGACTTGTTACAATATCATGGGATACTGTAACAAAGAAATCATGGATTCACCTCTGCAGGTGGTCTAGAATAATCAATGGGACTTCTTCCTGTAACTAGCTCCATGAGTAGAATCCCAAAACTATATACATCGCTGCTCTCATTAAGCATTCCCGTGCTTGCATACTCGGGTGAAACATATCTGCAGAAAAGTTGTTTGTGGAAAGAAATTATTTAGTAAAATATCACTCATACACAGTTAAGAGATTGTTACAAAATAACTTAGGTCTAAGAAAGAAAGAACTAACTAACCCAAATGTCCCCATTACACGGGTTGTAACGTAGCTTTTGCCAGAGCCTAAGAGCTTGGCAAGTCCAAAATCTGATACTCTGGCATTCCATTTTTTGTCCAAAAGAATATTGCTGGATTTTACATCTCGGTGGACGACTTTGGGTTCTAAGCCTTCGTGTAAATAGGCTAGCCTGTTGTAAATACATTTGACGGTAACATGGGTGATACTGATACTTTAAGACATAAAATCAATAAAATAAACAGTGAACTCAACAAACATACCCTTTTGCAGTGCCAACTGCAATCTTCATTCTTATATCCCAAGTCAAGGGACTAACAGGTCCTACATCACCATGCAACCACTGCTCTAAATTTCCGTTGTCAACATATTCATAAACAAGCATCCTGTATAGTCAGTGAAATCGCTTTAGACAACATATGTAAGAATTGTCTTCATTTGAAAGACCTTAAATCAAAAGAAATACAGTCATGTAAACATAATATTTACCTTTGAGCACCTTCTGCACAATATCCAACTAACCCAACCAAATTCTTATGCCTCACTTTTCCAATGGCTTCAACCTCCACCTTAAACTCTTTCTGAGCTTGACCCCTTAATTACAATACAACAATAATGTTTAGTAAACGTTTAATATACCATAGCAGAGCAAAATATTATCAATATTTCCAGGTAAATAAGTTTATGAAAAATGACATAAATTGTTTTGTTAAGATCTCCCAAACAATATCAAAGAATATATGTTAGTAAATAAGTTTAAATAAGTCAATCCTAACAGACTCATAGTATAGCAAAGTATGTAAAATAAAAATCTGCACAATTTCTTCTCTTCCAATATTTCTTATTTTACCATGGAGATTTCAAGTGTTAGCAATTACACAAGCTCAAATTTCAAGTGAGCTAGTGAATCATCAAAAATAAGAAATTCTTGTTTTTTTTTTTAATACTTCACTCCTATACCAAGTTCAATGACAGTGACCGACATCGATTTATGCAAACATAACTCATAGTGTGTAATAATAATAATTATTCTAAAGTTTTCTAGGAAGTAAACAATATTAATATACTACCATGTAAAGAAAAAGTTGGATATAAAAATCATGATAAAATAAATATACTACTACTAAATAAATATAAGAAAAGTAAAAGTATATAAAGAGAGAAAAGTAATATAAAAAAAAATAAAGAAGAAGAACTATTCCTAACCACCTTATTATAGTAACTGTTTTTGCTAGAAGTTAACACGTAAGCAAATTATTAACTATAAGCAAATTAACCATAAAAAAATGAACAGAACAGAAATAAAATTAGGTAAATTCTTTGGTACCCTTGAGTTTAAGTTGGGTACCAATACCTTTAGTACAAATTGAATTTTAATTTTAATTTATTTTAAAATAAAATAAAATATAAAAGTGATGTGGCATTGAGTTCCGCTATTTGATTGGTTGAGGGTACCGGTACCCAACTAAACTCAAGGGTACCGGAGTGTTCACCATAAAATTAAGCAGAAGAATGAAAATGGAAAATGTGATTTGTTACATACTTATTGTTAAGAAGATTCTTCACAGCAACCACAGAACCGTCATGAAGAATTCCTCTGTACACAATTCCGTAACCTCCTTCTCCGATCACGTTCCCTTCAGAAAATCCATCCGTCGCATTCTCCAATTCCTTCAAACCATACCACCGCCCCCAACCTATATTCTCCGACGAAGACGACGGAGACGGAGACTCCACCGACACACTACTATTCACTTCGATCTCACACTCCATTTGCTTCTGCATCTTCGAATCATCATCAATAACATTTCCGATCTTGATCACTTCAACGATCTCCTTAGAAACGAGCGGAATTGTGCCGGAGCTATGCTTCACTTTCACTCGCATTTCGCTCTTCTTCGAGTTTCGGTTGCGGCGAATGCAGAGAAAAGTGAGGAGAGAAATCGTAACTGCGATCACGATTGCGAGGAAAATGAGGATTAAGACGTAGAGTTTGAGACCGGCGATGGAGGTTCGGTTGTTTAGCAACGGCAAGGAACCGCCGGAGGAACTGGCGGAAGTTGCCATTGCTATGCAAGCTCCGGTGAGAGTGAAAATGTGAGAATGTTTGGTTGGTGAGAAAATTTAGAAGGAAATAAAGAAGAAAGAAAAGGGAAAGGGAAAGGAAAAGAAAAGAAGAAGGGAGAATATTGAGAAAAGTGAAGTTTCAACTTTCACCAACGGATAATTCAAAAGCGAAAGGAAGAAGGTGTTACTATTACTGGAGTTGTTAGTTTTTTGGGGTTGGATGAGAGTTAATTTACTAAAGTGCCACTTGTATTAAATTTAGATTTAGAATGAGTGCCCAGAGAGTTGGGGAGCTGCGTGAGTGTGACGTGATTGAGGGGAGTGGGAATTAAATTTATGAAACATGATGAGAACATGTGATATGACATGGATATTTTATGAGTTTCACTAAGATACTCTACCTCTAGTACAAAGTGGGGTAAAACTCAATCTGAAAACATCGCAAAAGCTAGCATTCTCATAATTGTTATATTCGCCGAGCAGTGAGATTTGAAAATATTTAAACTAAAATCTTGAAAAAAGAAAAATTATTCGTAATAGTAAGATTAAAGTATAATAGATTTGAGTTTGAGTTAGATTTGGGTTAAGTGAATGTTGGTTATAAGGTAATACAATTTGAGTCAACTTAGTTGAGTTTGTAAATTACACCGCAAACTGAACCGAATCGAATCGGACGATTTTGTTAAAAAATGACTCAAACACTTCCAAACTAAATGCGCTTTTTACGGTTTTTGATTTGATTCGATTTTACGATTTTGTATTGGGCCGATTTGATTTTGAACACCTCTAATTTTATAATCTTTAAATGAGTTTAAGATGTGCATAATATTTTTTTAAAAATCTCTAACTTCTCCAACTCATATGCCTCTCCATAATCATTCATTATTTATCTTGATCTAGTTCAAATTATTTTAATAACAAATATTATTGGTATTTATTTATTAAATTATTACATTTCTTTTCTTTTGTTAGATATTGAATCTTAAACTTCCAACTCTTCTAATGATGAATTATTCCTGAACTAGTTTAGTTGCTAGGTGCGCTAAGTAGTGATAATATTCCCTTTTCAAACAAAACTCAACAATTACATTTAAAAATTTTAAAACAAAAAAGTGTTCTAAGTAACAACATCTCGAAACAACGAGTATGAGAGCAAATATGAATATATATATATATATATATATATATATATATATATATATATATATATATATATATATATATATATATATATATATATATATATATATATATATATATAATCAAATCAGTTATAGAGAATATGATAAATAATATGAAAAGTCTTTTAAAATGGAAATGGACAAATTTAATTCTTAGATTAACGAATGGACAAGAAAGAAAATACATATGTTAATCTAATGACATCTCAATCATCCTAAAATCAAACATAGTATGCCTAGGGATTTATGCAATTGATGACTTATACATTATCATTTTTATGACAAATAGAAACTAAAAGTTTTAAAACTTTCAAGGTTGTGTTACTTAGTTTGAAAGACGTTTGAGTTGACAAACATAAACTAGACACAACCATGTCATTGAATCACGTAGTTCTCTAAGAAAATCTTGCTTGAATGCTCCATGAACCCAAAACCCCGCACCATACTTCCTCCTCTATAAAAATCTTCTTTTGATCATTCATGCCCCCCAAAATCCCTCATTTTACATTGGCCCTTATAGAAATCCTCTTTGGATCATCCATACCCCTAAAGACCTCATCTTACCTTAGCTTTTATGGAATCCTCTTTAGATCATCTATGTCCCAAAGACTCATCCTCTTACCCAACAATCCCTCCGCCCTTTTCATCTCTATGAAAAATCTTTTTTGGATTGTCCATGCTTTAAAGACTCCTTGTCTTATTCCAAAAAACTAAAATAATCCTCTTCGGATTTTCAACCCCTCAAAGATACCCCATCTCATCTTGATCTTCAGTATATTGTTGTTCAAACCAATCTCATCTTGACACAAAGTTAATTGTTGAATACCCACAATGTGAATGTTTTAATTTGGGATAAATCTTAAATTGGTTTTCGACCATCGACATCAAGTCCCCACTTTTGACCTCTCAAAATAACGATTTTATAGACAACTGTTTTGGACTAAGCTAAGCCCACCCATTATCCAAAATAGGCACAAATATCATCCAATAATGGCGGATCAAAAGTTAACACTGAGATAACGTCCACTACAATTGGCGTGAACCATGAAGGACATCAATACTCATAATGTCCTCATAACTCCAGTCTCTTAGGAACTTCTATATAAAGCCTTTAAATCATATTTTAAGGTACACATAAGTTATATAGTAAAACCTCTTATTTCTTCGATTATTTATTTGAGTGTCAAAGTATTTTCAAATACTTTGTCGATTCCAAATCAAAAAAGTCTTCCATCCACACAGCTAGGGGTGGCAAAACAAATTGTGACCTGCTGGGACAGTATGCGCACCCGCAAAAAATGGCGGGTTTGGTTGGGATTTTAGGCACGCTGTCCGCCAAAGCCTAATTGTTCAGTCCATCTAGCCTTAACTCCGCCCTTTTTTAGTTAATTCTAATAATTTTAATTCTTGATGGTTTTATTTTATACATTTATTTGTGAATATATGCAATACTTTTTTAAGTAAATTTTTTAAAAAAAATGCTTTATAAAAAAATTTTCTAAAAAACAAGTGAAAAATCTAATTGAAATGTAAAAAAAAAAGAAAAGAAAAGATATTAATGTATTAAAAAACTAAAAAAAATAGGCGAGCAAGCCCGTCGCCCGTCAATTCGCCACCTTGACGAAACGGGCTAGATTTTTATGTCCTTTTCCATTTGGTAGACTTATTCGTCTCACTCTTTTTTTGACGGATTTAAGACGGGACAAACGATCCGTTTTACCACATCTACACACATCACCCTTCCGAACCATTCCTATGGATCCTACTTTGTTCACATGTTTAGATCAAAGAAAAGTTTATATATATAAATCAAATTTAATTTTTTTTTACCAAATTTTACAAATACTTAAAATATATTTTAAGTATTTTAATAATGTAATCGTCATTTCAATAGTCAAATACACCTCTCTTCAATAAGATTAAAATGCAATTTTTCATGCATATTTATTACTTTAGAGTTGTTAACAAGTGCTATTAAGACTTTTATTAATATATGCGATTCTTCTTTTATTCAAGAATTCTAGATAGTAGTTTGAAATGTTTTTGAAGTACTACATTAAATTAGATGTAACTAATTACACGTGCATGTGTTTATATATTAATCTTGACATTTACAAATTGAATGTCATGTTTGTGGTATGTGAAGTTGATCCTCTAATGAATACTAGATCTTTGAATTTAATTTTAAGTTAATTTAGAAAATAACATTTAGGGTCTGTTTGGTTCAAATGAGGGGAGGAGTTGAGAGGTATTTTAATGGAGGAAGGGGAGGGGAGGAGAGGGATTTTTTAAATTATATATATGTTTGGTTCAAACTAGGGGAGGGGAGGGAAGATGGGGAATTTTGGTTAAAATTTATATTTGGTTCACGAGGGGAGAGGAGAGATTTTATTAATAATTTACTTTTCTATCCTTATAATTTTATATAAGTGATATGATATTCAAAGGTGAAAATTTCATAAATATTTTTTTGAAAATAATATTTGTAATATTAAGTGATTAAAAAGTCATAACTTACCACATAACGTTATAAATTCAGTACACTTGATTCATATTATAATTTTTTACATAAATTAAACTATGTTTGATAACAACTTTTAATTACATAAAATAGCTTATTATTGGTGTTGATTGATGACGTAGGACTCTAGAATTAATGATGTTGATCTATGGTACGGTGGCACGGGATAGATCTACAAGGTTATTACTTCAACACTCAAGTTAGTTACAAAGTCTAAGATCAATATAGTGAAAAATGATTATCAGGAAAGTGTACCTTAGATCTCATGAGTGTTGATTTTATATGTTGGATAATCTTTATTGGGCTTGTGTATGATTAGACAATTGTATTGGACTTTAGGCTGGGTTAGAACATATGCCCCCAAGGCTTGTCGGGTGTGTACTAGCCAAGAAGTCTTCAAAATCGTGGTTGGCCCCTCGTGATGGTGTCCGACCATGGTGAGAAGCAAAAAAGTCATGGATCAGTTGCAAAAATTAATGGAAGACAATCGATTAAATTTTTTTCCAACATTGAGATATTTTTCCACTTTCTTCAAGCGTTTGGCCCTAGGTCTACAAGTTAGGGTGTGGTTTCCCTACATATGGTGTTCAAGTACATATGAACCATCAATATTTCCCAAAAGCGGTTGATCCACTACCCTTAGATTTTTCCTTCAGCTTCTCATCTGGGATGTTAATTTGCGATTGATTTTATTATAAAAGGTTGGCTCATTCTCAAGCATCTCTTTAGCTTTGTTAATTATTCAAAATTTCCACCCTCCTCTTGAGTTCATTCTTTTGTTCGCGTGTTTTGGCACCCTAAGCCTTTCATTGCCTCTTCATTTGTGGGTCCTTTTTCTTCCCGCGTCTTCTTCTCAAGGTATGCTACCGTATTTCGCTTGTGTGTCATTATGGTTAACACAATAGATATACCCTTAAACAATGCTCTTGGATTGATAGTGATGAGTCCTCGTCGTCTATGGTGGTTGAGAATCTAAAATTCGTGGACATTTGCTACAAGGTGGACTCTCTCATTCATGCGTAGAATGTGCCCAGTGGTAGCTATGGGTTAGGGTTGGATTCTTTAAGTGATGAGGATAATTTGTTGAAAGGGGAAGTTGTCAATCGTGTTGATTTTCTCCCTCGAGCTGAATTCATTTTAGGTCTCGTTTTATCTGAGATAACGGAACGTGAATACAATATAGGTATGCTTGGGCTTCTGTAAGGGTGTTCCAATATAGGTATGAATACAAGGGAAAAATAAGTTATGCTTCAAAAAATCTCTTCTTTCACCTTTTTTTCTGTGAACCCTCCTTCAAGGAAAGGGTCTGGTCATGGGTTAGTTTCCCTTCGCCAAAATGACGATAAAATGCTGCAGGTTTATACTAAGAGTTGGAAGAAGTTCAATCATAGTATATCCTGGAAACGCACATTTCATCCATATCTCACTTGTAGTCTTTATTGATGTTAAATTGCATTACACTTACCCTTTCCATCTTCTTGCTTCCTTTCAAATGAAATCAAGAGAGAGGAAGAAAAGTTTTCCTATTTTTCTTACTCCGGTTCAGGAGCCTACCGTGCCCGTGAAAGAGGGTGAAGTTGAACCAATTGATGTTGGAACCCTACTGTCCTCGGAGATAGTAAGCCGCCACGCGAGCGGCGAAGTAAGAGAAATAATTATAGGCCTACTGCTTTGGCTAAGAACAAAAGAAATCGCGGCAAAGCGTTTTCTCGAGGAAGCCCTACAAAGAGGCTATAGTCTTCTGGACAAGCTCTTTTAATTCAACTAGTTGATAATGTTGGGACCTCTCCCTTTCAATTGCCTCATGTATTTGATCGTCGGATGCCCCAGACTTTCTTGGAGATAAAGGTGTGTGTTCTAGTTGTTCATAATGCTCACGCACAAGCTCTCTAACATAGGCAAGTCAGGGTTGATGGTAGAATCTACCTTCCAAATGCTGATGATATCTTCCATCACGATGGTAGTTAGTGCAAGGGACATGGAGCTCTTAACCCTTGGACCTCTTTTCCAAGAAGTGGAATCTTTACGAGTACGACATGACCTGGTTGATTTGAAAGTCCTTCTCTACCAAGGACATTCTTCTAGGATTCGCCAATGTATGGATCAAATTTCTCCTTATCTAGACAAAGTAGAATTATATGGAACTCCCGCAGAATTGGTCGACCAGGAGGCTAAACTTGAGTTTACGCTTGAAAAGGAAAAGAATGTGTCTCAATATGTGGATCTTTCCTTGGAGACGTCATCTCCATGTGTCTTGGTTGCTGGAATAGAGCTTGAAGAGGAGAAAAAGACCCATCTAGAATAATTGAATGTTTTCCAAGACAAGTGGTACGGTTTTGGGAAGCAGCTACTACGTCTTTCGATGAAGGGTCTAGAAGACATTGCTTTCAAAAATGTCATGGATTAAATGGAGCTATTTGTTTCAGAAATTCAATCTCTTCGTGATGCGTTTAGATTTGATCATGGAAAGATTTAATTTGTAATGTAATTATTTTTCTCCTTGTAAAAAGAAGAATGTGAGTTGCATTATTTTGGTTGTCGTATTAGCCTTTGTTGTTTTTGTACGATGTTTTTTCTATTTTCCAGGCACGTCCTCTTCCTTTTTACCTCTGCATATCCCTTTTATGGGAGTTGGCATGTTCTGGTAGTGAGGACCTTGCGATTGGTCGTCCCCATTACGAGGAGTCGAGCAATTTCTCCACGTCCTAGAGAACTGTCCCCAACCAAGTGTTGGGCCCCTGTCCCTTATCCCGAGTTTCAACTAGAATCAAGGTGGACTTCTCCTAGGTTCCATCACATGCAATCTTGGAGTGGAAAGCTCCTAATAAGGGTGCTCTAACCGCGGTATCAGACACGTAGTTTTCTCGTTCCTTGCTTCCCATCAATTTAAAGAAAGGACACAAGTGCTACAGTGGAGTCGATACCATGCATTTCGTTACCTTGGCCCAGAGAAATGGCAAAGAGGTCATTGTTATCTTTAAATTAGATGAATGTTTACTTTAAAGTTGATTTATGTTTTACCATAATATTGAGTTAATATGTGAGTGATTAATTTTTACATTATTTTTATATATAATTAGAATGTTAAATTTATAAGAGAGGTGATTCATATACTTATGTCTTAATTTTTTACGGAGATATAACATCTTCCCTTCTTATAATTTTGAAGTATTTGATTCATGGTTTTTTTTACCTACCCAAACTCCAACAATTTTTTCTAATGATAGATTAATGTGATTTGAAAATTCACTCTAATACTAAATATTCACTTATATGAGTTTTATAAAAACATTTATAATTTAAAACGGAAGTAGTACATAGTAAGTTGTAATTATGGAGTCTCTTCCTTTTGTTGACCGGATAGAGTCCCTTTCTTATGGAGAAAATAACTTTAGTTATAGAGTAATGCAAAATGTTTCCTTCACAAGTTGTTGAGTGTTTAATACAACATCATACATGATACATTAATTAATGGCAAATGCTAACAAGTGTTTTAAGGAACTTGTAACACTTGTTAACTCGAGCTTAGCCATCAATATTAGTGATAAGATCAACAATTATTTCAAAGCCACTGTGAATATGTCATGCTTTAAGGCTATGATTTTGAACCAATGAATAAATATCCTTAGGAAGTTGAAACGTAATGATCCATTGAGATTTGGTGAAAGGGTCAGAATTTGGCTCTATATATGTTTGTCAAAGTGATTGAATCAGGATTCTACGTAAACGTGGTTATCCAAAGTAACTTGCCACCAAACGATTTTGTTACGACATGCTATTGCTATTTGTTTCACCAACTAACCTAGTTCCACCCTCCAGCTCCTGTGTCGGATTAAGATTAACAGCCAATGGCCTAGAAATATAACTGAGATTTGAATCAAGGATTTGCTCCATTTATTATCGAATGAATCGGATTATTGTTAAAATGTGGCATTTAATACACATGCCAAAATTTTATAATTTTTTTATAAAAAATGTTTAGTAGTGACACTTTTCACTTTTCATATGGACTCGTGGATATCTACAAAAATTAGTAAAGTAAAAATTTGTAGAATTTTTAAGAGCATAGATACAAATAATTACTCACTAAAATAAGAAGATATGACTTAGGAAAGTCAAATGAACAAGAAATGGCGGAGAATGTTTCTCCACTCTTCGTCCTCAATATTTTCCCATATTCATTCTCGATCCTTGTTGTGAGAAAATATTTTTTCTCATTCCCATTCCCAGTGGCGGAGTAAGAAATTTTCTGGAGTCAGGGCAAAAATTTTACACCTTGTTTTTACTAATTTTACACCATGTTTCTACTAATTTTACCATTGATTTTGTCTAAAAAATTTGCCCTTGATTTTGTCTAAAAATTTTAAACCTTGTTTTTATTAATTTTATCAAAAAATTACTATTTTCCCCTAGTGTTGTATAAATATCGACTATTAGGTGGGGGTGTATAACGAAAGGAGGGGTTGAGCCCGGGCACGTGCCCGGACTTGTTGGGTTGTAGCTCCGCCCATGCTCATCCCCACAAATGTCTACAAATAATTTGAGATCTACGGAGATCGAACTTAAAAAAAAAAATTATACCTTTTGATCAAAACTATAACACTAGTATTTGGTTATTTTTTTTCTTATATGTTGCATCTTTCTTTTTTCTTAAATAAAAACACATCTTACATCAATAACAAAAAAAATGCAAAAAGACTTGGAGTTCTTACGTAACCACTAATTTACTATTTGAATGAAAATCCGATTGCTAACTGAAGTATACTGAAGTTGAAGAGTAATTGTCATAAATACAATAAACAAAGAAGAGTGGTTGTTGTGTTGATGATGAGAAGAGAGGAGATGGGAAATGAAGAAAACAAAGAGAATTGATAAAAGAAGAGGAAAATGAGTGTACACTCAGAGTCGTCTTAAATTTTTGGAGGCCATATATAATTTTGTCATTGTTTAACCATGACAAAATAATTGGAGATCTTATTTAATTATATTTTTACAATAACAAAGATTTATGAAGTTCTATTTAAGTACAGTTTAACCTCGAAGATTTTTAGATCTCGTATGGTAATTCATTTTCTACGTCCTTAAAGACGGCCATGTGTACACCGCATATATTATGTGCATTTTTCTAGAGTTAAAAATTTAAATAGTGAAATAATACATTATAAATAAAATAAAATAATTTACTAATGACTCATCTCTTAATATATTAATTATTTTTTTGTAAAATAAATATGCAATATAATTATATGTTATATGATATATTATATATAAAAGTTAAATACACTACTATTAAACCAATAACTTATAAAATATGAAGATTTCTTGACCCACACTATAGGTATGAGGTGCACCACCAAATTGACAAAATTGTTCTCGTGTTTTCGTAGATGCATTTTCGGAAGCACCCTTTTTTATGTTTAATGATGTTTTATTCCGTAGATGCACTTATGGAAGACTTTCGTAGATGCATCTACGAAAAGGTTTGGCGTTATAACTCGCGTTAGACCTTTCCCCTCCCTCATTCTTCACATTTTCAAACTCAAACTCTCTCAACCTTCAAATTTCAAATTGACGTATTTCTTTATCCCAAATTTGGAAGACGTTGTCAACTCAAGTATCAGCTTCCATCCAATTCCTATATTTATTTAACCGGTAAGTTTTCGACATTTCGATTATTTTTAGAGTATTTGTAAAATCGAATTAGAATTCGATATTTAGGTGTAGAAATGAATTGATAGGTTTAACAATAGTGTTTAGAGACAATGTAGGGGTTGTTTGAGGTTTTAAACGGACAATTAAGCCACAAAAATAGAGTTTGTAGTGGCTAGAACAGTACTCAGACGCCATTGTTGCGTTTATGAGTTTCAGTGGCTTCCATAGATCCATCTACGAAAGAGATGTATGTTAGAACATTCCGTAGATCCATCTACGGAAGCACCCAATGTTTTTGAATCTAAGGTACTTCTGTAGATACATCTACGAAAGCACCCAATGTTTTGAAAAATAAGGTACTTCCGTAGATGCATCTATGGAAGAGTAATTTTATGTTTTAATTTTGATGTTTATTTATAAATACGCAGTATCTAACTCGAGATTTTTTGTATCATAATATAAACATCATGACCCACGGCCCGGATAGGGACATTCATGGGAGGACCGCACAGCACGTATCCGTCCGGCGAGAACGGATGCGTGTAGTATCTCAGGTCATTGATGGAGCAGTTGTTCCACATGATGCACCTACGACATTTGATACACCCGCCCCAACCATTCCTTCTCTATCACCCGCTTCAGGCGGGCCTATTCCTTCACCCGCCCCAGCCATTCCTTCTTCGTCATCCGCTCCAGCCGGGCCTTTACCATCTTCTCCCCCTCTACTATTACACCACAGAGGCCTCGGGTTGATCCTGAGGGTTCCTCACAGATGTCGTCGGGGTGATTCTTCTTCTGTTGTGCTACCTCCGGAGCTGCACGAGGATGATCCGGTGCCGGAGCCTGTGCCTGTGCCAGAGCTTGTATGGTACCCCGAGCGGCCTGTACACGCTTCTCTTCTGACTGGATATGCAGATCATGCAGCCAGACGTATATGGGATGGAGATGTAAGTTTTATTTGATAATTACCTATTTATTTATTTATTTCAGTTCTGACCTTGCTTACTACTAATCGTTTGAATTTTTTAAAAATTTCAAAGTAGGGATCCCTGAGGGTTCTACAACCATGGCGGAAGATTAAGGATCTCGCGCAGCCTGACGAGCAGTGGTTTCAGGAGGTATTGGCAGCTTCATGCACGAGGGACCTCTGTATGCTCGACTACCATACTATACATAATGGTATGCTTGTGGCCTTTTTAGAGAGATGACATCCTGAGACCTCCTCATTTCATCTACCCTACGGTGAGGTTACCATCACCCTAGATGATGTGGCATGCCTACTTCATCTACCTATCAGGGGTACCCTCTTTCGTCATGGTAGGATGACGAAAGCAAAAGCTCAGGAGATGTTGATTGCTCAGTTGGGGCTGATCCCGATGACGCCCTTGAGGAGGTGGAGAGGACACGAGGGTCCCATGTCAGGTTTAGCTTCTTGCAGAGACAGACTGTTACGGAGCTCATTGCGGCACATCAGGCTGAGGGGGACGAGTTGGAGCAGGCTACACACAAAGTGCGGGCGCTGAGATGCTACTTTCTATATTTGATAGGCATTCAGCTCTTTGTGAACACGAGCTCGTCGTACACAGACGTTGTCTACCTGACGTACTTATCAGATATAGCACGTATCTATGAGTACAACTGGGAAGCGGCTGTACTGCGTATAGTTACCACAAACTTGGAGAGGGATACCTGTGGAAGGCAAGGACAATTGCGAGCAGATGTACTCTTTTGGTGGTAACAATCTTATACTCTTCTACTTTTTTATATATTTTGTTAGTACTTTGAAATAACCGTTTTTTTTCCAAGGTTGGATACTACAGCATTTCCGAGACATTATTGGCTGGGGAGAGGTGCCTACCTACACAGAGGTCATGCCGCGTGCCAGTGCTTTCAACCCCTTAGAGGGAACCAGGTGCCGGATCCCTATAGGCGCAGTCTTGACCGCATGGCCGCCGAGGACATCAATTACTAGGGGTGTAAGCGGATCAAAAAAATCCAATTAAACCGACAACCCAAACCAAACCAAATCGAAATTAAACCGATTACTATTGGTTTGGCTCAAAAACCGAACCGAACCAATAAAAATCGATGTGGTTTGGTTTGGTTCTCGGTTTTTGTTTTTAGGAACTGCCAATCTGATGAACCAAACCAATGGAAATAGTGACGCTCTAAATATTTTATTCTACCCATCATTAAACTCAATTTTTTTTATCGGTCCAACCATTATCCATCTTTGTTTACACTTCCTTCTTTTAAGCAAAACGCGCATCTAAAACCAAACTCTAAAGCATAGAAAGTAGAAATCATAAGTCACAAAAAATATGCTTTCACAGAACTGCTGCTCTTGCTACCCACAACTATTATTCCTTTCACTACCGTCATTCTAATATGTTATGGTCGTCTTCTTCGTGTTCAAGTTCTCTTTGTAAATTTTCATAAATTTTTGTACCTTTTTTCTTTTTCTTTTTCTTCATCAAAATTCATTCAAGTCTTGTTACAAAATAGTTTTGATGCGTGTTTGAGGTGTGAAACATGTTAATGAATGTGCGTTTTGTTATATTATATATGTTAAGCTTTGAAATCCCTTTCCAACTTTCTGATGCTAAGTGTTAACTTTTATATTTGATAGTGAACTTATTTCATGATGCAATGGAAATCATGTCACAATTTCGTATGGAATAAGAGCAACTTGTAATTTGTTTGAACAAATATAGCATGAAATGTATTATTTTAAAAAATAATAGTATAAAATACACCAAAAAATACGATAATGGAGAATATACGGATGAATATAATGTTTTAAAAAATAATAGTATAAAATACACAAAAAACACGATAATGGAGAATATACGATGAATATAATGTTTTAAAAAATAAACATTTTAAACCGATCAACCAAACCAAACCGAACCAAACCGGTTATTTTGGTTCGGTTTCATTTTTAAAAAATGTTGAAAACCGAACTAAACCAAACCGATGAAAATATCATTGGTTTGGACCTTTTTTTAACTAAAAACTGGTCCAAACCGATCTGATTACATCCATATCAATTACTACTGCTATGCTGAGTACCGGGAGACGGTTCTGTTTGACGAGATAGCTCTGTATTCTGGATGGTTGGCCTCCAGCTCGACCATTGTTGTACGCTATCTTTCGGAGCGCGTCATGCGTCAGTTTGGATATTAGCAGACGATAACTTGCGATTCTACTGTCTCAGCTCCGATCTCCATGACCCGCAAGCAGTTAGATGAGGTCTTTGCAGACTGGAAGCATCACATGGTCCCTGAGGAGGCACGGGCGACGCTAGCAGGCGCATCAGGCTCAGTTGGACCACACTCAGGATCTTCTTCCTCTGTGTCGTCAGAAAGCTGACTGGGGCCTCACAGCCATTGTAGAGTGTTTATTTCCCGAGGGGACTGCTTATAGGCATGTGCTGGATGATATGATCAGGCTGGCAGAGAGTACATTTCTGTACAATCGACATCGTGCCAGGACCCGTGGGACACTAGACGCTAGGAGTAGAGCTAGACATAGCAATAAAACCCAAACCCACGGGTACCCACCCGAACCCTCCCCGAAGTTGACGGGGAAAACCCGCTTTGACTGGGTTTGGGTTCGGGTTTGGGTTTTCCCCGATTAAAAAACATGGGGATGGGTCGGGTAATGGGGACACTAGTACCCACCCCGAACCCATCCCCGAACCCGCCCCGTTTATTTCAATATGTACATTATTAATTATATTTCAAAATTTATATTATTAAATATGTGGATATTGTTTTAATAATTTGATTTGTATTTATTATTTTAAATATTTGAAATATATGTATGAAATTTTTTGAGATTGTTTTATTTTGTTATTTATAATGTAATTTAATTTTTGAAAAAGTAAATATTTTTATTAAAAAAATTGATTTTACGAAATACATGGTGGCGGGGCGGGGATACCCGAACCCAACCCGAACCCGTTAAGGACGGGTTTGGGTTTTAATTCCCCATCCCCGTTTGGGTTTGGGGCGGGTAACGGGGATTGATTGGGGATTCGGGTTTGGGTTTGGGGGAGGTAAAAACCATCCCCGACCCGCCCCGTTGCCATGCCTAAGTAGAGCCAGCAGAGCCCTTAGTGGACGCGGAGGCGGAGGTAGAGGAGATGCGCAGGATGATACCCGACATACTCAGTAGTTATATTTGATGATGTATATATATTTTATTTTTGTATATATTTGATGATGTACTCGACACTTTGACCAACATTATTTATATATTGTATTTTATTGGTCTACCTACTATTGTCTTTAAAATGCATTACTGAATCTGAAAATGTATGTCTTTAAAAGCGGAGTTTCTGAATGAAAATGATATGAATTCAAAAAATAGCAGACTGTTCCGTAGATACACCTACGCAACACTCTTTTTTCACCATATTCTGTAGATGCATCTACAGAAGTATTTTTAAACTGAAAATAAGGTGAAATTAACCGTGTTTTCTTTTATTTTATACGCTTCCATAGATGCATCTATAGAAGAAATCAATTTTTTTTAAAATATGGGGTGCTTCCGTATGTGTATCTACGAAAACGGGGAGTAAAATTGAAATTTTGTGTGGTGTATAAGAGATCTATAAGGTTAGATGAGAAACTATCTATAATATACAAACATTTATACCCACTCAAATATGAACTTAAATACTAATTATTATTTATTATAAACAAAATTTAATTTTTTTAATTTTATTGCATAAATATTAAAAAGTTTTGGTAGGGTGGGGATAGCATCATACGATACGAGGTTTGACTCGTCTGTAGGGATGGCAATTTGGCTCATCCCCATGGGTACCCACAAAAAACCCCATATCGGATAGGGTAAATACCCATAAAAATTGGTATGGGCACGGGCACGGGTAATTACCCATTAAAATATGCGGGTATGGGTGCGGGCACGGGTACCTTACTACCCAACCCGCCCCATACCCACACTATATATTTCTATAATGTCATTTATATTACTATATAAAAATCCATGATTCTAAATTATTTTAAAAATATATCGCTATTAAATCATTATACATTTTAATAAAAGTGTTTATTTGTTTCTTAACTCAATAATAACATACAACATTTTTTTAATATTGTTAAAAAGACTTAAATTATATGATATTTTATAATTAAACGATTTAATTTTATTATAAATGCTGGTAAATGGGTACGAGTATGGGCACTGAGGTACCCACAAGATACGGGTACGGGCATGAATATTGATATCCACGCGGGTTTGGGCTCAGGTAAGGAGATTTTTTTAAACTGCGGGTATGGGGACGGGTACTATAGTACCCTGCCCAAACCCTACCCATTGCCATCCCTACGCGTCCGAGAATAAATTGTACATTAATGAGCAGGTCGGAATACGTGAAATATATAGGCTCCTAGTTGCCTCAGTGCTGTTGGTTATTCAATATTGTCCGATTTAAATTCAATTCTGCTACTTTCAATGGTCTCACTTCATTGCTACAACTTTCAAAATGTTGCAATTCAATTTAATAGAGAGCAAGTCTTCCATAGTGATTACTAAACTATGGACACAGGTTTTAGCCACACTATGAAAAAAAAAATAGAATGATTTTTAATACTATATAAAATAATTTAAAAAGTAAAAGGTAATATTAATAATTTATGAATGTGTATGACAGATTTATATTTGGTCTTTTGACTATATAAATATAATCCCTCAATGGATTTAAATATGTAGCTATTATTTCTTAATTGGCCATTATATAAGTATATAAGTATGTTTTTTTTATGTAGTTTGTTTTTGTCGTGACAATAGACGAAGTGATAATAAATATTTAAAATTCATACACATATAATTATGAATATTAGAGTTTGAACTCTGGTGGTGATGTTCAACCTATCAATATTTATTTCTTCAAGTTGAGTTAGAATTTGCAGATAATATAATTTGACTTTTAAATGGTAAAAATTAGTTTTAATTAGTCTCATGGTCTATAACTTAATTTATGATTTTTTTTTCTCTCTTGCGTGGTAACTGTTACTTGTATGACTGAAAATATTTTCATTAGCCAATTTGACTATTTCTATTAATTTTTTAATAAAAAACATTAATTTATATGTTTATGTGGTAACTCGGTTGGCAAAATTGCCAATAGTTGGCAAATTTCCACAAAAATTGTTCTTCCACTTTCAAAGTTCTCAGCTCGTTATCAGCAATTCCTACTCCCTCTATTTTTTTACTATAAGTCACTTTGAAAAAAAAATTATATTTAAATATAGGTGGTTTTATAATTTTAATAAATAATTTATGATATTTTTTATTATATTCTTAAATATTACTACTTCTGTTCCTTTTTATAGGAGAAAATTCATTTTTAAGTTCATTCAATAACTAATGTATTTGGTCTATTTATAGACTAAATATATTGATTATTCAATAAACCTAAAAAGTGAATTGTCTCTTATAAAAAGGAACGGATGTAGTATATTCAATATCTTTTCATTTATGTAAATTTATCTTTCACATATCATTAATTAAAGATAATTTTGTAAAAGTCCTCATAATTTTTTATTTTCATACAATAATTTTTTTTAACATGTATGAAAAGTCTAAAACGACTTATAATTAAAAACAGAGGTAATATTTTCTATGGCTCCCTCACAATTTTCTAAAATCATCCATTGATTTCTTCTTTATTTACTTGTCAAGTTTTCTTCTTCACAAAGTTTCATTACATGTTGTTAGTTTTCTCATTTTGTTTCAAACTCTATTCTTACCTGGGCTCTACTCCATCTTTAATTTTGAAAATGTCTAAGATTTCCAATAGTGGTTCCAAGTGAAACAATTAAATTTTTTGTTTTTTTTAATATATACTAAGAAGACAGGGGAAGAGGGTTGTAATTTTTCGTACTCTGATAAATATGACCAGTTTAAACTTTAAACTTTGAAAAAAATTGAAGTTGTAGAAATTACATAAATTACATGGATAAGGGTTGTAATTTTTTCAAGTGGTTAGATGATGACATTGATGATGAAAAAATTTAAAGATTGAAAGGAAAAAGAAAAAGAAAATTAAATCGAAGAATAGGCTTGTTAACATAAGAATAGGGACTTGGATCCTCTCCTTCAATTTCTTCTCCCCAATTATCTCCTTCACACTTTTCTCTCTATATCTCTCTAATATTTTCTCTCTCTTCTTCTTTTTATCATTTTTTCTTGATGCAATTAATTCTACTACACTTGTTTTTGTGAGGTGGCAAATCAGACTGCCGCTCCACCCCGCCTTAAGGGCGTAAAAAAAGAGCGGGTCAGGCAAGTCCGCCAAGTGAAAATGAGCATAAGATCAACCACGTCCCATCAAGTTGGCGGCCGGCGGGCTTGCTCGCCTATTTATTTATTTAGTTATTTTCTTTTTCTAATAGATTAATAAACTTTTTTTACCTTTCAATTAAAATTTTCACTTATTTTTCAGAACAATTTTTTATAAAGCATCTTTTAAACAAGTTTTACTTAAAAAAAATGTTGCATATATTCACAAATAAATGTATAAAATAAAACCATCAAAAATTGAAATTACTATAATTAACTAGAAAATGACGGACTTAAGGCGGGACAGACTGAATGAATAGGTGTGGTTTTAGCGAACGGTAGATTTTAGTGGAATGGGCTTTGGTGGAGGGAGGATCCAAAATTCCAACTCAACCTGTCATTTTATGGCGGGTGCGCGGGACGGTACGGCGGGCCACGACCCGTTTTGTCACCCTTACATAAGAGAGGATGGTTGAAGATGTCGATAATGTTTGACTTTTTTAATTTAGGTATATTATTAGCTAGTTTGTCGTAAACCTTATTTGAAATAAGTAAAATTTATTTTGAGAAAAAATTGTGTTGGAATAACTCTGTTACACTATGTTGGAATAACTCTGTTACTATGATATCTTTTGGTTGGAGTAATTATAGTGTTAAATCTAGGACTAATTGGCAATTGGAGGGGTGTCGTAATAGCATTTTTTCCATTGAACCACTAAAATCAGGAGCACTTTCAAATCCCTCACTATCCTTAAGAATGGAGCAGATACCCTATAATCCCTCACTAACTAGATAGCCGAGCATATAGTGAACTATTTTCAAAACATTTTCTCCAGTTACCTTTTGGTTTTGCAAGATCTTTCCATGATTGACGATAATATTTCGAGGTTGATGAAGAGTGAACGACAACATGAATTCTCTTCTCACTATTCTTACTTCTTTAAATGAGATTTCAACTTCGGCGTTTTCTTTTAACAAGGTTAGTTCCCCAAGGCCCAATGGTTTTGGTGCGTCATTTTTTCAAAGTTACTGAAATATTATCAAGCATAATGTCAATGAAATAGTTTTGTAGTTTTTCTCTACTTGTTGGATTCTCCTAAGCTACAACTTTAATACCATTGTACTTATTCCCAAGAGTAACAATGCATATTCTTCGGATCAGTTTCAACCAACAGTGTTAGCAAATTTCAAGTTTAAAATAATTACCAAAATTATTACTGACAAGTTAGCTTCTTTGATGCCGCACCTTATCTCTTGAAAACAACATGGTTTTATTCAGGGTAGGAATATCAAGGATTGCATTTGTCTTATTTCGGAGGCGATTAATCTTCTTGATTCAAAAGTTTTGTGTAAAAATGTTGCTCTGAAGTAGATATTACTCCATCAAAGAGTTTGACACGTTAAATTGATCTTTTCTTTTGAAAGTGCTCGAGTTAATTGGTTTCAACCCAACCTTTTGTCAATAAATTCATAGTATTCTTCAATCAGCGTGTTTATCTATTTCGATCAATGGCTTGATTCATGTTTTTTTAAGCTTTTTAGGGGAGTTTGCCAAGGAGACTCTTTTGAAAGAGTTTGACACGTTAAATTGATCTTTTCTTTTGAAAGTGCTCGAGTTAATTGGTTTCAACCCAACCTTTTGTCAATAAATTCATAGTATTTTTCAATCAGCGTGTTTATCTATTTCGATCAATGGCTAGATTCATGTTTTTTTAAGCGTTTTAGGGGAGTTTGCCAAGGAGACTCGTTTTCTCCTCTTCTTTTTTGTTTAGCGGAAGAAATTATGAGAAGAAGTATATGTCAGTTGGTTATTTCTGAGAAGCTTGATTTGATTACATGTCCTAATAATCTCAAAGTCCCCTCTCATACTCTGCATAGGTAAAATCTCAAACATTAGAGCTCTCACTTCAACGTCCAATAATTATTCTATGGAATCTGATCAAATTGTTAAATGTGTCAAATCTTCTATTTATGGTGGTTCAATGTAATCTTCTAGGCTTAGTGTTTTGAAGGAGTTATTGGGTTTCAGGCTTTCAGCAAAGGATCCACCCAGGAGTTAGTGAATTCGTACAACAGAATCAATAACCAATGATAGTTGTGAGTTTGGTTTCCATCCTACAATATAAATTTTAACCTGATAAATAACTTGTTATAAAAAGCTAAAACTTAAAAATTCACACTTAGGGTGCATTTGATTTGCTAAAAAACGAGGTACTGGACAGGACAACTTTTTTTGTACTCTGTTTGATGCAGAAACTAATCATGGTACTGGACAAAAAATTTGGCAAGGTACTGAACAAAACCATAATTTCTTGTCCCCCACTAAACCATGGGACAACTTTTTATATCAGGCACTAATTATCAAAAAATAAAATCAAAAAAAATTATTTTTTTCTCTCTTTCTTATTATTTAATATTTTAATTCATAAATATAATATTAATATTTTATATATATCAAAAAAATATTATAATAAAAATTATACTGTTGTCCAGTCCAGTAACCATCAAACACAGTACAATGCAAAAAGTTATCTTGTACTGTCTAGTACTACTCTGTCCAGTATTTCATAATTTGCTAATCAAACGCACCCTTAACAATGACACACACCACAAGATAAATTAAGAATGTGTTTGAACATAAATAACTAACGGGTCCTGCTAACCAGTGCCCCGGGGGCACTGGATAAGAAACATTAAATGATCTTTAATTGTATTTTTATTCTTTTAAAAAACTATAATTAAATATATTTAATTATTAAATTCACTCAAATTAACTCATTCACTCATTTTCTCTTTCATACACTATAAAATTTATACACCTGAAATTAAATGAAATTTGGGATTAAAATATTACAATCTCATTTCAATATCATTATCATTACAATATGAGAATAATTTAAAAAGAACTAATAGTATTTTTTAAAATTAAAAATCAGTAGGTATTGCAAATGAAATATGCAGCAACAATTAGCAATAATAAATATAATAATTTATAACGTCTCAATTTTTTCATGGTTTATAAAATTTCATTTTTTTTTGTCTTAAATAATACTTTTTGTCTTAAATGACACATTTCTTAAACTCTTTTTTTTTAAGAATATTAATAAATTCAAAATGCAATTAATGATCCTTAACGAGTGCCCCCGGAGCACTCGTTAGCATTGCCCATAACTAAAATACTTTAAAATTTGAAGGAAAAAAACTTGTAAAAAGGGACCATATATATATATATATATATATATATATATATATATATATATATATATATATATATATATATATATATATATATATAATGGTCTTAAATTGAAAGGCAAATCTCATATTATATCCTTTGAACAGGTACTTAAATTGTAAAGAGAAAGTTAAGGGCATAATTTGATAAAGCAATTAATGACTTATATTCAAAAAAACGTTTTTCTTTTTAGAAATATAAAAATGTCGCATACGAGACACATATGTCAAATAAACTTATACGAAGCAAAAGTATCACAACGGTCCCATGGTCTAGCGGTTAGGACATCAGACTCTGAATCTGGTAACCCGAGTTCAATTCTCGGTGGGACCTTTTTTTCCCATATTATGGTCTTATAATTTTGTCATACTTTTAAAATAAGTTACTCTTCAACTAATTAGATTATATTTCTTAATAAATCTTTTTTTTTTTTCTCTCTTTTTCTTAAGGAGTGTGGAGTTAATATTTTTACTTATATACGAATGATTAAAACATAGTTTAATGTGAATTCTGCTAATTTAAAGTTTTTTTGTTTTACCATGTCAACCAAGTAATTATTTTGTGTATGATATATATAATTGATTGGCTATGTAAAATTACAGGTTGGAGAGCTGAACCCAAATTTAACTCGAGATTCAAGTGAATTTCATATGGTATAGATCAATGTAACTATAAAAAAGATCAAAATGCTTAATTTGTACTATGTAAGGTTCTTTGTTAAACTTATATTTGTTTTTCACTTATTGTTTTAAAGAACCAAATAACAAATCTCAAGCATAAAGAGTGGAGAATCACATTAGGGTTATTCAGAGAAGTTTTCAAGAAAAAAATCGAATTGAATTCCACTATAATAAAAGGTTATTGAGTTGTCGAATCAAATCATTTCAATTTATCTAGAATCGAACAAAATTAAAATTATTGATTTGGTATAATGATTTGGTATAATGATTTGAAATCATTAACTGAATTAAATTGTTAATTTTTTCTAAATCGAACTATTTGTTTTATTTAAAAATATTAATAAAAAAATGTTAAACATGCTTTTAGCATTTTTTATTTTTTAGTTTCGATTCGGTTTATTTGTCATTTGGTTTGTATCTTGTCATATCAATACACACCTTATTATACCATTTGCTATAAGATGGCTCATTTTACGGAAGCACATCTATTTTCCACTGTGTCGGACCGCTAATACAAGGAATAAGAGATAAATGAAATTTCATCGAAATTTTCTTCTTTTTTTCCCCGTATAGTCGTGTGTATAATTATTTATGCACCTTCAATGTATTTGTGCGTAAAAATCGCAATCTCTTCGATGAATTGAATTTTTGGTAAAGGTGGTGAAGGAGGTAGTTAGCTAATGCGAGCACCTTTAAAATGACTTTTATGATTTAGAAGTTGGAGAATCTAGAAAAAGTTGGTTAACATGTTCAAAATACGAAAGAGACTGCATCGTCGAATTGTCACTTGGTGTTGGTTTTACCTTCTTACGAGCACCTTTTGTTTTTAACGGTTAAGGCGGTGATTTCAAATATGTGGTCTCTAGATAAGCAACCTTCCTCATTTTCTTCTTGATATTGAGTTTCATATTGTCATCGGATTTCAAAAATCTCTCTTGGATCACTTCCCATTAAAATCGGGTTGTTACACATCACACAATCATCATCAAACCTAGGCCTTTTCCAGTGAGTTATAATCTCATCCATTCGTATTAGACTATCAAGTTTCACCTTTTTTTGAAATTAAACAAACACATGGGAGACCATGTGTTCCTAAGTGTGCAACCACATGTTGAGCTATCGGAACTTACATTCTCAGCTTGTTTGACTTCGTGAAAATTAAAATTCAATCTTGCTCGAGCTATGTTGCCGACCGACTGTGAATATAGAATGTTGTCTATGAATTTGTGTTCCAACATTGTGATATTGCGACCAAATGGTGTTTGTATCTCATTATGCTAATTTTGGATCATTTGGTTTATAGAGTCCCAATCTCTACACAAGTCACCATTACTATTTCCCAACCAATTCTTCAGTGTAGCATGGGCAAACTTAACTCGGTAAGTTGTTGTATTTCCAAGGTATATAATCTGATCGGTCTAAGAAGAAATAATATTCTCCTTCACTTGGTCCAGAATTGTACTTTCAACATATCTTAAGAAATGTGGATATTTCTAACACACCTTCTTGAAAAGTATAACAGTATCGGCATATAATTCTTCTGCAGAATAATATATTGTATCATTACTTGCATCCATTATTCTTTCCACTATCATGCTAGCCTTGACCAATTTTCCTTCTTCACCATTTATTTGTTTGGTCCATACTGCAGGTTTAAGTCAACTTCTCACATTCTTTATGATGTGATACCTACAAAGTAATGTGTATGATGTAAGAAACACCTTTTGCAACTCAATTCATCAATGCGGTATTACGACCGGTGACAATGATCTTCAATGTTTTTTCCTTGTTCTTTAAATTTTTTGGCACGCTTCTAAATCCCAATTTGCGTTGTCTACTTTTTAGCTTACTAAAAATGTAAACACAACAGAATAAATCTTTTCTGTAAAGGTAACACCAACAATTTCCAATAGTGTAAGCTTGTACTTCTTGGTCTTATATGTTGAACTAATGATGAGTACAGTGGGAAATATGTTGAACAACTTTATGAAATCATGATGAGTCCAAAATATATCTCGAACGATTTCTCCATCCTTGCACACTCGGTACCTAGATACATAATTTTGATCATCCATAAGTTTCAACACTTGCGGCATTTCAGTTTTATCGCCCCTTAACACCTTGTTGTTAAGAACATGAGTATTGTATACTTGCTTAATATTTAAAATATTTCCGGGTCTTTTACGTTTAAAAGTTACAAGTATGTATTTGAGCTGCACCATATTCAATGTCATGTCAAAAACGATTTCATTCTCTTCAGCCATAATGCAATATGCAATGGGATGGTCAGCTAATTTGTCGCACATGTCATGGTAATGTAAACTACAAATCACATTAAATCTCCATTTATTTGTTTTAAAAGATAACCACACAACTTAAAGAGGTACTCACATTTTCTCAAACCAGTATCATCTCGTTTCAACTTCTAGATAGAAGTATTTGCCACTTTTTTTACATTTTAGTGTCATAAATATAATTCTTTTATCTAAACCATTAATAGACCTTCTGATTACAACACCAAGCCCCAATTTAGATGCCTTCGTGGAGATCCATTGGAGCATATGATCATGAACTTCAAACTCTTGTCCATTTGTAAATTGGTTGCCAACATCTACCTTCTTGACATCAACACATTTGGCATCCGTAAACACAATAGGTTTACATATAACATCAGGGTGCACCATATCTAATGCAAACAATAACAAAAAATAGGCAAAAACAACTTCAAATGAATTCTGAACAATTCTGAAAATGCACTTCTGTATTAACTTGCCTAGAATCCAAAGGTACATTTCTGGACACAATGTAACTTTTTCAAGTAAGAAACCAGATTAATATGAGCAATGAGGAATGATATACATGAACTTTACCTTGAATTTCAGATTCTTTTGTTCATTTTGAAGTGCAAAACTTGAATGAGAATGGAAGGATATTTTTTAAGGGTTTTGAAGGAAAATGTGTGTTTGATCATGAAGAAGAAGAACATGCATGGTGCTATTTTATTAAATTTTCTTCTTGATATTTTCGAAAATACACTTCCGAAATCGTGACTAACATGCAAAGTTGACAATTTTTAAATTCCCGCTTCACAAATCTGAAAGTATACATTGGGATTTGTCTCAATGTTGTTAAATTAGGAAATCCTTCATGGGATAGGTCCAGAGATGCATCTTTGGACTAAATTTTAGAAATAAATATGGAGTAAGACTCACTTAGGACGTGTTTTGGGGTGAAAAAGGTGTGTCTGGAAATACACTTTCGGAATCTAAAGGGTATTTTTAGATTTCTTTTGGGTGTTTTTCCACCACTTAGAGGGGATTTAGAAATTCCCTTTTATTTGAATGGTTGACGGACAAATTTGGTCACTCTTTGGCCTAAATTTGAGAATTGATCCGCCCATACGAGCCTTTTACAAACTGCATTTTTTTACTGTCACTTATATCCATTTCAACCTAATTTTTAAGAGACTTTGACCTGTCAACCCACTCATATCTAGCACCCTTATTTTTTGTATCGACCAAAATGCCTTTCTCATTATTTACTTCTCAAAATAACATTTGGTTAAGAAAATTTAATCTCAAAAAAGCAATTAAATTTAAAAAATCTGATAGTTCATATCAAATGCGCCTATAAAAAATGAAGTTAACACTATCATATTTTTTTGAAAAATCCGGTAAAAGTTCATAAAATTTCCCAAAAATCTGATAAGAACTCATATATCCCCTCCAAAAATCCGATAAAAACTTATAGATCTCCCAAAAATCCTGAAGCATATTTGAAAATTTTGGAAATTCAGATCAGGTAAAAAAAATGATTTTATACTGATTTTAAAGAATCCGATATAAACTTGTAGATTTTTTAAATATTCGATAAAAAGTCATGAAATTTTCCAAAAATTCAGTAAAACTAAATTTTTTCTCAAAAGCAAAGCATAAATTTTTAAAAAACATAAAAAATCACAAAAGAATATTATGATGTTAAAAAGTACATTATATAGAAGGTCCAATTATGGATAATATCTCAATCCATCTCATAATGTTCTTAGGCATCTGGCAAAATTTTATTTTTGCCCTCCGAAAGCAATTTTTTTATTTAACGTTGAGTTGTTCTGTAGATGGATCTACGAAACCGTTTAAACGACGTTAAATAAAAGTTCTGTAGATGCACTTACAAAATAAATCAACGTTAAATAAAAAAAAAAGTGTTTTCGAAGATGATGTTCAATTATGAGGGGAGTGATATGACAAAATGTCAACTTGTAAGAATAACTGAACAAATTTCTTTATTTGTGGGTTGTTTCTTTTTTCTCACCTCTAACTTGACCGGGGTGACAAATGATTTGGTACACGGGCTTCATGAACTTCCAATTATTGAGTTATGCGACTTGATGGATTAGCTCGAATTTCAATATAAAGTTTACTTTTAAAATACAATGAATGATCAATGTATTTGAACAATATATAAGTCTGATACATTACATATTTAATAAATTTAAAAAATTAATATTATCTTATAAATAAAACTAGAGGTGGTATTAAATAAATAAAAAATCATACAATGGATAATAATCGTACATATTCACATATCACATATTTTTATAATATAATTTTTTTAAATTTTAATAACTAACTTTACGATCGGCTAATTTATAATCTTAATTAAATAATCTTTAAAACATCAGTCACATCAGTAGTATTATAAAAGATAAATACAACAAAAATATTTATGCAAAAGTAAAAAATATTTGCCATAGCCTATATAATGCTTTTTTAAAGACAATAAAATGTAGTTTTACATTATAAAAATTTTTTTTTTTTTTTTGAATCAAATTACTGATATATTAATTCAAAAAAAACAGATATTACAAAGCGACCATAAGGTCCAGCTATCAAACAGGACTATAACATCAAAATAGCCATATGAGCTCTTAGCCTAGGTTTACTCCATCCCCTATACACAATCATGTCAACAATATTCTGAATAACACTTTTTGAGTCAATTTTTTGTCCAAAGCTTATGGCATTCCTGTACTTCCAAATCCCATAGATCACTTCAGCGAATGCAAGCTTCAACACACTTGCTTTAATGGATTTTCCCTTGCAAAGTTGAATTATCCAGCGCAATTCCACTGCCCAGGCCTGCGGAATCCTATCAAACCCCAACCAGTTCAAAATGTGTTGCCAAATACCCTTCGTTTCAGGGCATTCAAAAAAGAGGTGCTGTTGGGTCTCTTCATGTATACAGAAGCAGCATTGAACATGATCAACAAAGCCAAATCTATGGAGTCTGCTTCTTGTAGCCATTTTCTCATGACAAGCTAACCAACCTATGAAGAGAGCTCTAGGTCTTGCACAATTACCACAGAAAATTCTGTACCATGGCACTTGACTTTCTGCAGCCCTCAGATGTTTGTAAATCAGGCTGGTGCTAAACTGTCCCATACTCGACCAGTTTTGCACCTGATCAGCTACTAGTCTTTGTCTCAGTATAGCTTTAAAGATCCACGAGAATTGAGCCCTATCCTCAAGTTGCATAAGGTCACTTCCCTTCAGATAGTAGCAATTCACCCACTTCACCCATAGGTTATCCTTTTTCTTGCAAAGATTCCACAATAGCTTCAGCATTGCTAAGTCATTCCAGATCTGCAAGTCTATAATATTGAGGCCTCCAAGTTTCCTAGGCTTACAGACATCTCTCCAAGCTACAGGGCTCTTTCTACTAATTCCAGCTTTACCAGTCCACACAAAGGATCGACAGATGGCATCAATGTGTTGTAGGACATACTTAGGTAATGGCAAGCACTGAAGCCAATAGTTAGCAGTTGAGAAACACACACTTTTTACAAGTTGCACTTTTCCCGCATAGCTTAAGAGCCTACTACTCCAGTGTGTGATTCTAGAGGTAATCTTCTCAATTAATGGACAGAATTGATGAATCTCTAACCTTTTACTAGACATGGGAATGCCCAGATATTTGAAAGGTAGAGTGCCCTCCTGGAAATTAGTCAATTCTTTTATTCTAAGACAGGTGATAGCATCAGCTCCTCCAATGTACACTTTACATTTCCTTTGATTGATCACCAAACCTGTTGAGCAAGAAAACTTCTGAAGCACTTCTAGCAGCATCCTGACAGACTCAATATCAGCCCTAGCAAACATTAAAACATCATCAGCAAAGGTGATATTAGTGAGCTGCAACTCCTTACATTTGTGGTGATGTTTGAAAGCAGGATTTCTTTGCATTTTATGAAGGAGTCTATGAAGATACTCCATCATAAAAACAAAGAGCATAGGGGATAGGGGGTCCCCTTGTCGAATCCCACGTTTGGCCTGAATGTGTCTAGTATATATACCATTCACACTAAATCTATAAGAGACAGTTTTCACAGTGATCATGATCCAGTCAATAAACTGACTAGGTAGGCCTAACTCCTTCATTATCAGCTCCAATGCCCCCCAATCTACCATATCGTAGGCTTTTTGTAGGTCCAGCTGTAGCATACATCTAGGGACCCCTCCCTTTGTGGAATAGCCTCTAAGGAGCTCATAGGTTAGGAGGATATGGTTGTGTATTTGTTGCCCAGGTACAAAAGCAGCCTGATTATGACTGATAATAGTACCAATCACCTTTGCCAATCTGCTAGTGAGAACCCTTGAGATGATCTTGTACAAGGTTGTACACCCTGCTATGGGTCTGTAATCCCTTACATTATAAAAATTATAAGTCTAATAGTTCAAATATAAAACAAAATAAGTTATAAAATTTTCTTGACCTAAATCTTGATTACTTGATTACGTGCGCAAACGAAAAATAGAATTATAGAAGAAATTACAAAACTATCATTTTTTTTTTAACCTTCTCTTCATAACCACTTGAATAAAGTTTTGGGTTAAACATTGTTAGAGTTTCTGTAAATAACCCTTAATCCAATTTTAATTCTTATAAAAATTTATTTAAATAGCGGTTCTTTTAAAATTTTCCGTCCACAACATCCACAAATTTAGGATATGTCATTTACTTCCTCTATCGAAACTGGCGTGACACATCACATGAAAGATTTTTTGTGACTTGACGTACACGTACCAATGACAAAATGACAAAGATGTTGATGTGGCATGCCACGTCAATTAAGGTCAACATCACATTTCACTATAAAATATGCGTTAGATTGTAGGAGTTACAAACCTCTTTAATATAACTGAAACCATGATAATTGCAAGAGGATTGACTACCTAAGTTATGAGAGCTCTGCAATACTTCCAACAGTAATGCTCCCAACAATACATAGTCAGAGTGGTTCTTCGACTGTATGTGGGATTGTAAGTATCCAAATGGTTATGTAATGTAGACAGAAGAACAATCACTCTAGCTATGTGGCTATGTACTATCGAGAGAAGTACTGTTGGGAGTATTTCAGAGCTGCTCCTGACAGTACATAGTCAGAGTGATTTTTCTTTTATCGTAGGAAGTAGGAAATACGTTACTTATTGATTTCAAAATATATGCATTTTTACTAGATTCTAAAAGACATGTACTTATTTTTATACATTTTTATCGCTTTTCTAAAAAATCGATAAAAACACTAATCAGATATTTCGTATCGTTGACCGGTTTTTCTTGTTTGAGAGTAAAAATTTTGAAAATATTTGACAAAAATAAAAAATGAGAAAGATATTTTTTTAATATTATTAGAATATGTTGGGGGTGTCACGTACACTTTGGAGGTATAGATAGATTCCTCTCTAAGTCATACTAAAATGCAGGCCCAATGGATCACTATCATATTCCGAATCCATTTTGACATCTCTGATCTCAAGTT
The DNA here is from genome assembly GCF_029867415.1 of Vicia villosa. Taxonomy (NCBI): domain Eukaryota; kingdom Viridiplantae; phylum Streptophyta; class Magnoliopsida; order Fabales; family Fabaceae; genus Vicia; species Vicia villosa. Next base: position 14,105,450 of record NC_081182.1, read on the forward strand.
GCTTGGAAAAAAATTGTATAAGCTCTTAATCATTACTATGCAATAAACTATTCTTTAAAGCTACCGGTTTAGTCTTGCAAAAGAAAACCATAATGTGTGCATAGTAACCAAGATTGAATGAAGATTCCAAAACCAACTTAGAGATTCATCAGTGCCATAAAACCAGTAAAACCTGTTTTCTCATTCATTCTCTGAACTTTTGACCCAGAATAATATCAATTATGATTTGAATGAAGAATAATAATATCTTGCACATTAAAATTAAGGAATCTATTTTCTTCAAAATGAGGATGTCACTTTAAAGTATAAAGTAAGTAATATCAACGATTGATAAATAAACCAATAGTTAATATCACATGTACATACATGACAAATCACAAGAATGCTGAATTATCAACCCTTGATTTTCTCATTAATGGTTGAGATTACTTACTTTACTCTCTACTCACTTTAGACGCGCCGAATCCAAAATGTACATTCACTAAAAGACTCGGAACAAAGGGTAAAAAAATTCCAATTACAGGTGAAAAAATGGAGCTTGTCTCTGTCCAAAACAAGCAGTCAAAGAAGTATCCATATCTACCATACCAGTTGCCAATTGGTCTTCTCTTCACTCTACATCTATCTCCACAAGTTTGTGTCCAAAATCACTGAAAGCAAAAACAATGTTCCCCTTTGAAAGGTATCATGTGTTCCATGTATGAATTTACTGCCAATTTGTCTGTTCAATAAGAGCACAAGGGTATTAAGGAACTAGAAGAAGAAAAGCTTAAAACTTAAGCCTCTCTTCCTTCATTCTCCGGCCTCTCTAAATCATGTAAGCGAAATGATGGCTCAGGACATATCTCATTTGAATGACGTCTCCGCGAGGATGAACTACTTGTTGCTGAAAGCTTCAAACTACTTGCTCCTTCTATTTTTGTACCAGAAGCTGCAGGATTTGTGGTTACATCAGACGAGCTCTGACGCCAACTACCAAACAAAGTAGCATTCCAAGAGCCTCTAGAAGAGGTTGCTTTAAGCCGTGCGGAACTCGAACTTTCTTCTCTTACAACTTTTAAAGGGTTTTCCAAAGCCTTGAGAACGTATCTCATTGGGGGTCGTCTTGAAGGTTTCGGGTTTAGGCAAGACCTGGCAACAATGGATATTGCCCACACTTCCTCTAAGAAATCCTCGTCCACAACAAGAGACGGGTCAACGATTTTTGTCACGGGCTCCTTGTCATACATGCTAATGCAAGGTAGAATCTGATCAAACCAATCCTTCAATTCAGCCTCACTTGATGCACTAATACCCAGCTTACCAGTCACAAGTTCAAGTAACACTTTCCCAAAGCAATAAACATCATAGGCACAAACAGATGTCGGTAAACCTGTTTTCACAGTACACAATTTGTGTCAAAATAAGAATTAAATAATTATTCTTCCTAGCTCAACATATATTCCTCACGTTACCTCAAGTCAAAAAAGGAGACAATACAATTACCACAAGCATATAAAACAAACCACGAGATCAATCACACAAATTATTCATAAAAAATACTCAATCTTGCAAGCTAGCACTCGCAACAAGGTATTCGTTTCAAGTTATCTATCATCTCCCAGAATAACTTTTTCAAAAAATTGATGATGGGAATGTTATTCCTAAGGATTTTCGGAAAGAAGTGTTAGGCTAATGTTATGACATTCCCACGAATGTTAAGGATGATGGGAATATTCATTACTGCCATGGTTTAGATACTTTTGGGAATGTGTTTAGATACTTTTGGGAATGTGTTTAGATACTTTGAAACAAACACACCACCCTAAAGACAAGTACAGACCACCCAAACTGGCATGAGCTTTTAGAGTGCTTGTCTGGAACAGCAAAGCTTCTCATTCTAACATGCAAATCCAATACAATATATTTCGTAAATATAGATAACCATAGGGACATCCAACTGCCTCTCTGAAAATGCAAATCGCTAGCTCAAAACAACAACAGAGTGGAAAGTTTCTTTTCTGATACTGATATTCCTACTTCTACTTTGTGGTTCACAGAAACAATTCAGTGATGGTCTGAACACCATTATATACCAACCAATATTTGGGAATTTCTCAGTCCCTAACACCATGGTCAAAAATCCAATGGTGTGTTTGGATTAGCTTATTTTCTGTTCAAAATAGCTTATAAATTTTACTGATACAGCTTTTAGGGGAGGGGGCGTTTTTTCCCTAAGTAAGCAAATCCAAGTATGCACCAAATATTTGTAAGAAGGAAAGTGCAGACTTATGCATATGATACAGACAAGAAATCAATCAAGGAATAAAATTGACTCCAAATCCATTCTGAAAACTGAAAACTGAACTTAAGTTTCTACTTACCAGATGCACCTTGTTCAGAGGACCTACACATTAAAAATAGAAATGAGAAATTAGGTGCGTGTTGTTATAGCAAATAACATGCATTTGCAAATATGGTATGAAAACAAGTTAAACTCATAATACAACTCAACTAAAAAGCAATGAAATACAAGAAAATATGAAAGAAAGAGTAGGCTAGAAAAGGGTTCCATAGTTGCAAAGGCAAGAAAAGTCAATGAGTAGTGATTACAAAAAAGCAAATGAGCAACATTCATAATTGAAAACACACGCATACAGACCGGCAAGACAACGCATCTAAAATATATAAAACAATTCTAATATCAGTAGAAAATTTCAAAGCATAAGCAGTTTTCCCCAAAAACAGCCTAAGTGATTAAGCCCTGCAATATGCACAATGACCAATTAAATATAAGTCTCATGGCATTTATATACAACGTTGGTGGAGTACTTACTGAGGCAATCGCAGAAACCGGGTGATTTTACTTTGATGGGTATCACCTTCTTGAGTACAGGCTTCACTTAGACTTCCTAACCGAACTTCATACTTGTCATCGAGAAGTATACTGCTCGCTTGAATATCTCTACAATAATTACAAGACATGCTTATTAAGCTTGAACTAATATTAGATAAACATGTTACTTCTCCATTCCAATCATTTAGAGAGAATACATTCACAAGTTGAACTTGTTTCCAACTTTGTTTTTCTCAACTCTATTGAGTAACAACTAGCAAGTGGATAGTAACACACAAAAATAATGACAATATCTCTTAAAGATGTCACAAATGCAGAGTCACCTTTAAGATATAGAAACAAAACCAACCTTTATGACTGTATCTTTTATAAATAATTAGTTACGGCGATAAGAAACCAGGTATCGTATCAGTTCTCAAAATGGAATAGCTTGCCAAAACAGACGAGAAATAATAAAAACAAGCAAGAGGGGGAATCCAAAAATACCTGTGAACAATAGGTGGAATACAATCATGATGCAGATACGATATGGCCTCTGCTGCTCCAGTAGCAATCTTTAACCTGGTTATCCAGTCCAAGGACTGCAAAGAACCATCTTCAGATGTGGTGTTTTTGAAGAATAAGCAATTAGACAAGTCCCCTTTTGGCATAAGTTTATAAACCAGGAACTTCTCATTCTCGTTTTCTAAGCAGTGACCTAATAAGGGAACAAATCTCGGATGAGAAACCTTATTAAAAAAGTCCAATTCCGATAGGTAAGAGTCCTTTTTCATAGATCGCATGTCGATCCTTTTGATGACAATCGGAATCCCATTTTCCAAGACACCATTGTAGAAATCCCCGGTGTGGCCTTGTTTTATAAGATTTGCATCATTGAAATCTCCCGTTGCCTGAAGCAACTGATGATACGTAAACGAGTCTCCTACATTTGCAAGGTTTATCGATACACCAGGAGGCGGAGGACTGCCTGCAGTAGGAGCAGGGCCCACACCATTTCCCCTTGGACTTGAATTACCCCTTTTACGAGCGCACAAAAGCAACAGTACCACTAACAAAACCAAAAGTGCAAGTAAACCCAGTCCACCTAAAACTGCCGCTAATATAATCTTAGTTTTATTACTTTTCCCAGAACCTCCTGTGGAATTTGTCGTATTCGGTTGTCCAAAATTATCAAAACTGAGCCCCCTATTCACATAAAACGACGCACATTCCACTGTTGACTTCTGATTTGTCGCATCCTGGAGACAGTTACTATCTAATGATACGTTATTCATGAAATCCAAAACCTTACCCTCATAATAATTGTTTGCAAGATCAACAAAACTGAACCTTCTGAGCACAGGTGTAAGACCTCCATAAAACATATTATGAGATATATTTAGAACAGCAACACTCGAATCGACAGAGGAACTAGAATTCGGAAGCAAACCACTGAAGTTATTGGAAGACACATCTACAAACGTCAACCTCGGCAGCGACCACAACTCAACAGGCAAAGAACCAGTAAAATTACTTTTCCTCAGAACTACATTCTGCAAGTTCCCCAACCCTTTCAAATCCGGAAGAACACCGCCGGAGAAAGAATTCTCACTAAGATCAAGGTCAACCAAGCTAACAAGACCTCCCAATTGTGCAGGCAAAGAATTTAAGCTATTACCAGAAAGGTTCAAGTACTGTAACCTAGAAAGAGTCCCTAAACGCGAAGGAACAGGCCCGGAGAAAAAATTCCCCGACAAATCAAGTGACGAAAGATTCGCAAGAAACCCAAAAGACTCCGGTATAATCCCCGTAAGAGAATTCCCTGCGAGATCAAGGACCGAAAGCGATGATAGTTGACCTAAACTATCAGGAACATTTCCAGTAAGATTATTATCAGCAAGATAAAGAGCAGTAAGCCTAGTCAAATTCCCAACAGAATTCGGAATAGCATTTCCAATCGAACAAGAACGAAGATCAAGCACGCGAAGCGAACCAAGACTAACCCCAAACAAATCAGGAATAGCCCCAGGAAGGTAAAAACCAGAGGCATTAAAAGATTCCAACAAAGTGAAATTAACCAAAGCATCAACAGAAAACTGAGGGTTTCTCCTACCAATTCTTGTTCTTCTAAAACCCGAGATATTGATCCCGACAACACGGCCATTCCGACACGTTATACCAATCCAGATTAAGCAAGGGTCGGGTTTTCTTGGCCATTCTTTGGTTCTCAAACCTAAAGAAGCTCGAAGTTGAAGAAGTGCTGCACGTTCTGTAGGTGAACTCAATGGCTTAATCTCAATCTGTTCCAATGTTAGCTCAAAAGACAGAAACAATAGCAATAAAGCAAACCAAACTGTGAATCTTCGATCCACCATTGATCCAATCTTGATATTAAACCATTGACCTAAGTGTATGAATCAGAATTCAGTATTTATGCATTTTAGTATATAATATATAATTGAAATAAAAAATAAGAACAAGTGTAAATAACCTGAATCAGAAGAGTGGTTCTGTGTCTTCAATGGTTGTTGTTGTTGTTGTGTTTTCTACCTACTCTTTTCTTCTTCTTCTTGTTCTTTGGGCAGAGGGAAAATAAAGAAGAAATTTAAATTTGGAGAAAATAAAAAAGAAATTTATTATTAATAAATAAATAGGTTGGGTTGAAATTAAAAATTAAAAAAAAAAAAACTATGTGAGAGAGAGAGAAGAAGAAAATGATAGTAAGAGGTAGGGTGATTGTGATGGTGGTGGTGGTGATGGTTGTTGTTGTGGTGGTGGTGATGGTTGTTGTTGTGGTGGTGGTGGTGGTTGTGGTGGTGGTGATTTTTTTCTCTCTCTCTTCCACGCACCACCGCAATATGTGAGTGAGTAAGGGTGAAATGGGAAAAGAAGCGATAATTCCGGTAAGTACAGCTAAGCTTACACAATACACATGCACTTCTTCTTCTTCTTCTATTGTGTGTGCGTCTTGTTGAGCTGATTTTATGTTTTAATGTTTATTATTTCTTGTGTGTGTGTATAGTATACCCCTCTTTACTCCACATTACCACTTTCTCTAAACCTTCTCTCTCTCTCTCTCCTCTCTCTAAACTTTCTCTTTTCTCTCACTCTTTTTTTTTTCTATTTTAAAAATTTTATAATTTATTTTAATTATTAAAATTGAATTTTTAATCTTTTATTTAATTATATTAAAAAAATTATTTTAAATTTATGATGTGGTAATGACATTTTTTCGCACTCTATGATGTTTATCTTCTATTAAACTCTTTTAATATTTTATTTTATGAGAGTTGATGGTAGCAGATTTGAGAATCTATTATCTTTAAATATGAAAAGTTCAATTAAGAAAAAAAATTATTTTGAAAATTTTAACTTTAAATGTGCCTTATCAAGTTAAATTAGTAATAATAATATAATATCATGTTATAGAAAAAAGATGGACCAAAAAGGTTATAAAATAAGAGATAAAAGAAATATGAGGTTAGAAATTGACTAATTAAAAACTCATTTTACCAAAATAACTAGATGTGAGATTCGCGCATGAAATTTTAATGTACACTTTAGAATGTCAAAAATAATAATTTATAATGTTTTTCTTCTTTTTATATGATTGTAAAATAATAATATTTAATTTTGTATACTTAATAGTTTCTTAACACATGTTACACATCTATTTACATTAATAGTTTCTTTTCACAAACTATTTTCATTAACTATTCAATACTTATTAGTTTTTTCACCTAAAAGTAAATATTCTATTTAGGTGCATCTATAAGAATTATACTTTACAAAATCTATATTTAATATGTTAAAAAATATATAAAGTATGAGTTTATTATACTATCGGTTATAGGCGAATTTTTTATAGGATAATGCTAACGAGTGTCTCCGGAGCACTGGTTAAAAGATTAAAAAGATAAATTAAACATTATTTAATAAAGTAAAATGATAAATTTTTTATCTAAAATATATGTATTCAATTCATAGAAAACATAAATAATTAACTTTTCTAAAAAATATTATGTGTATTCAATGCGTTGAATGTATAATATTATCTTTATTAGGAATGCTTAACCAGTGCCCCAGGGACACTCGTTAGCATGACCTTTTTTTATATTTAAAATATAAATTATATATATATATATATATATATATATATATATATATATATATATATATATATATATATATATATATATTTGTCTTTATAAATATCTCAGCCTTCTTTTTTAATTTCTATTAAAAAATAATATATTTTATTTTCTACAAAATTGTTATGCATATAATATGTAATTTTAGTCTTTTTTATTAAATTAATGTATATTTTTGAATAATTATTTTAAAGACATGTTTAGTCTCTTTTGTTATATGAATTGGATAAATATATAAGGAACTTTGCTTGGAGTGATGATCTTGCTTCATAGAAAACTTGTCAAAGATTGAGGAGGAAAGAGTGAAAGAGTTAAATTTGAAATATATTATGATAAACTTAAAATGCTTTAGAGACCAAGTTACTTTATTACAAGTATTAAATAGTTGAATCTCTTAATTATTTGGTCAAAATTTTGATGATTGACTTGTCCAGTGCATTAAATTATATATATATATATATATATATATATATATATATATATATATATATATATATATATATATATATATATATATATATATATATATATATATATATTGAAAGAGATGAATTATAAATAAATGTAAGTATCTTATATACATAGTTGAGACACTTGTTTTTTAAAACAATGTGCTAACAAATGCCCCTACTATACTAATTAATGAAATAATAAAATGGTATTTATTACTAAAAAATTAATTATGATATTAAATGGAGTATAAAAGTTAATAATTGTTTGTTTTTTAATTCTCAAAAGCATTCAATTTTAGCTATAATACAGTATTAATATATTTTAAGAAATTACCTTTTAACTAGTGTTAAAATCAAATTTTTAAGACTACAGAATAATTTGTCATTACAAATATTTTTATATTGAAAATTGTATTTTTATTCCAAAATTTGTACACCCTTAAAATATTCAATCATTAATATTTAATAATATATAAACCAATTATTTTTAAAGAAAATCTTTTCTGTTATATAAAGAAAATCTTTCTAAACAATGATGCAAAAATAAATTGACTTAAAAGCATGTTGGATAAGAAAAAGAAGTTTTTTTTATCTTTTAAAATTTGTTTTTAACATGATAGTTCCAAAAACAAACTATTCAACATTTTACTAGAAAAATTAGTACTTATCCTACAAAGATTCTTTTAAAATTTATTTTTAATATGATAGTTTCAAAAACAAACTATTCAACATTTTACTAGAAAAATTAGTACTTATCCTACAAAGATAAATAGATGAATGATAAATAGTTAATATTCTTTTTCAATTAATTTAATAACAAAAATCAAATACCTAAAATGTGAGAAATATATTTTTTGTCAGATAATTTAATAACAAAAATCACATACCTTAAATGTGGGAAATCCAAAAGTTATAAATTTAAAATTGTACATCAACACATCATGAATTGATAAAATAGTAAATAATCTATAATTTTGTTTAGTTAAACCAAATTACTTGATAGTTTTGCAAAAACATCACATTATACAGGAGTGAGTTTGAATTCTGTGACATCATAATTATTTACTTTTAAAAGATAAATTTTTAGTCATTAGATAACTTGATTAAAAAATAAGGTTTAAATATATTTTTAGTCCTCCTATTTATATATTCTTAACTTTTTGCATCATTTAAAAAAATTAACTTTTTGATTCCCATTTTTTCAAATTTCTTGTATTTTTTTGTGGTCCTCCAAAACAAAACAGGATTTTAATGATGTGCCAGGTATTATTATGTGTCAGCTACTATATTTTTATGCCATGTTATTATATTTTATTATTTTGAAACAGTTAATTATTTTAATATTTAAAATAATTTAAATTGATTTTTATTTTTCATTTAAATTAATATTTAATGAAATAATTTTTCTGTTATATCATTTTCCAGCTTGCCATCCTATTCTCTCGTCTGAAATAATATTTTGGGTAAACAATATAGTTTGTAAGTAAATTAATTTATTAATATCATGTGTAAATAATCAGTTTTGAAAAAATCATCTTACCCCTTGATTTTATTGATAAACTGAGAGGTATGATGCGTTAGTTTTAAAAATAATTAAAATGGAGATGTTGGAGTTTGAAACCATGTACAAATAACTTAGCCCCTTGGTTATTTATTAACTGAGGGGTAAAGTGATCATTTTTCATAACGTCATTCGTTACCTCGCTTTTTTAGCCAACGTTTAATGCATTTTGCTTCCGTGGTGAAATGTGTTACTTGTAGTGCATGTTGCGTTACAATAAGGCATACGTCGTGTAATATTAAAAATGTCACCTGTAATGCCAAATCGACAAAACTTAACGTTATTTACCAAAAATTGATATAAATGATTTCATTAACTAGCCAAGGTGTATTTGAGAAACTAATAGTAAGATTTACGGGACAAAAACAACAACATGAAACAAACATTTCACTTAAGAGACCATATATCTAATTGAGACTACTTTTTACAGAGGGGTTAATATAAAAACTCATGTTTTTTTTTTTAAACTTGATATTCGGTCCTATGACAGACTAATTCAAGGAAGATCAATTTCATTCTCCACCATGTTACGTCATAATAAGGCATAAGACATGTACTATTAAAAATGTCACTTGTAATGCCAAATCAATAAAACTTAACATTATTGACCAAACATTGACATGAATGACCACATTGATAACAAGGTATATTTAATAAATTAACATAGAAAACAACAACATGAAACAAACAATTTAGTTAAGAGCCCACATATCTAATTGAGGCTACTGTTTATAAAAGGTTAATATAAAAACTCATGTTTCTTTTTTTTTTTACAAGAGCAAAATTAACTCATATCATTTATCAAATGAAAGTTAGTACAAGAAGGAATAACATTAACGATACTACGCCTAGACCAAGAATTGACCGCCTTAACTAACGGATCGGCAACCATATTCGTTTGGCGTTTAATAAACTTTACCTCAAAGTTTGAAATAAAAGCTAACAAACGCTTAATAGAAAGAAGAATAAAATTAAACTTAGACGAATCAGTAGCTATAGAATGGATGCCTTGAGTAAACACTTGAGAGTCACTTTCGAATATCATATAATCCAAGTTCATGGTAACAACATGTTGAACAACTTCTTTCAATGCTAAAGTCCCAGCTTCTATAGATGACATACTACCTATATTCCAAGCAACTCCTGCAGTAATGAATCTACCCATGTTATCATGAAAACACCAACCTATATTAATAGAACGATGAAGCTTGTTGAAACCGGCATCAGCATTACACTTCACTCAACCTTCAGCTGGAAGAGACCACACAAAAGAGTTTTGATTACTATTATTCCTTTCATGAGTATCCTGGGTTGCGAACCAATCTTGCCAGTTAAAATAGGCTCGCAAGCCTAATATAGAGATACCCTCCCTTACATAATTCCAATCTATATTGTTACGGTTCTTCCAAATCACCTTTACCATCATAGCAAATTTGACATGCATCCTTCCTATCTTCTCTACTGCTATTTGCCAACACTGAATAATAGTGTTACACCCGAAAAACACATGTCAATCCTTTTCTTCATTGACTTTGCAAACTGGGCATTCCAACAGACATCGAACATAGTGTTGTCTGAGTCTAACCCGCAACGACAAGCAACCTCTACAAATTATCCATAAAAGGTGTTTAACTCTAGGCGGAGCCAAAATGTTCCACAAATTCTCCCAATTACCGATAACTTTACAATTAGAGTGATAACCAAGCGAGTTCCTCCAGAGTCTATAACTTGTACGGACACTATACTCGCCATTATTATCTTCATTCCAAACCAGCCCATCAACTACCACGTCCTCAACCAAAGGAACATTTAAGATCTCCTTTGCAACTTGAGAATACGGACCCCCTAAACAAACATCTTTACTTCCACGAATTCAAGGCTCATTTAATACCCTAATTTGGCTACCATCTCTAATACTCCTCCTACACCCCATCCACAAAACATCCATTGTTTTCCAAAGACTTGCTTTGAAGAACCTAGAAACTAAAGAGTGGGACGTGGTTAGCAATTTCGACCGTTGTTTAGGTAACATAGCCAAGTTAAAAATTTTAAAAAACCCAATATTCAACTTTATGACCGACTAATATAAAGGAGATCGATCTCTCATAAATTTAAATTTGAGATATTAAGAGAACCACATTCACAAACTTTTATCATGAAACGTACTATCTGACGGTCTGTTTTTTTTCTTTTGTGGGAATGAGTTTTACTATAAGTAGATTAATAATGAAAAACTCATATTTAGAATGAAAGAAATTTTCCTTTTAGAATTGTTAAAAATAAAAATGCTTTGTGTTTAGGAAAAGAAAGAATGTTGCACGAATATTATATTATGTGTTTTATATATTTTAATTATAATAAAATTCTTTTCTATATTTTTATTATTTATTAAAGGGATTTTAATAGTAAACATTATTTTATAACTTAAAATAGTATGTTGGTCACTGTAAGTAAGTTAGCGTGTTTTTATTTTTTGTCTCTATTTTGAATTTTTTTAAATAATTTTTTTTGGTTTTAGTCTTCAAGTTAAAATTCGACTAAAAGCGAAAAAATTTAACATTTGAGAGCTATTTTCAAAAAAACCCGACTTAAAAACTAAAAACAAAAACGCACTAACTTAAAAATTTAACATTTGAGGGCTATTTTCAAAAAAACCCGACTTAAAAATTAAAAACAAAAACGCACTAACTTAAAGAGAACAAGATACTAATTAAGTCTTATTTTATAATTTTGAAAAATATTTAAATTTTATATGAGATAATTGCAAAATAGTTATTTGAAATTATATTTTCACATTCTAATTGAATAATTGTATTATATGGAGTATATGTGTGTGTAAATATATATGTGTGTGTAAAACCATATTTTTAATTGTATTATAATTATATTCAAAAACATATATAGTATTTTTCGTCATTTATCTATCTTTAAATCTATAATGATTTTTTAACAAAAATTGACTGAATCAACTATTCAACAATTGAGAAAGTAAACAGTTGTATGGATCAATTTTCTATTTATTCACAAAACGAATATGTAATCATGATGAGGTTTTAATTTTACCAATTAAAGAAAAGACATTTTTAATGACTTTATAGATGAGCTATTATTTTCTAACAGATACGAAGATTTCAATTTTCAACTACTTGACTTATCTTCTTTAAAACCTCTTAAAGAGAACATTAAAAATGATTAATCATAACCAAATAAAATAGGTAGTTTTTAACTTATGATTTGATTGATTCTTTTTATTTTATGTAATTTTTTTCACCATCATCATCAGTAGTATTCAGTCGATTGAACCGGTTAATCTGTTTTAAAAGTCAGTTATGATATAAAGTAGTTTTAATTGTCTCACAATCGCAGTTGCGGAAAATTGAACGGCAGTTCTCCCTATCAAGTTCAATCCCAATCATCACTGGATCAACAAATTATGAATTATTTTAGGGGTGGCAAAACGGATCCGGTCTATTGAGCATGTCCGTTTTGCTCGTACTTTAGTGTGACAGTCCCATTCCATTTTTTATGCGGACTTTTGCAGGCACAAACATTATCATAAATTTTTGTATTTTTAGTCTTAAAAAGTATACTGTCTGCAAGCTTAGTCCGCCCACCCTCACTTTTTGTAGGGCGGATCAAAGTTTTAGACTCGCACCCTTAACTATATCCGTCATATCCTCGTCTTTTTTTTTACGAGTTTTTGCAGAACGGACATGCCCGTTTGACACTCATAATTATTTTATATAATCTTATGTCAACAGTAACAACACGTGCAGGGAGTATAGTCTAATATTAGTATTATTATTCATTAGTAAGTGGCTCAATCAATTATCAAATAGTGATCAACTACTTTCTTTTTTGACCAAATATTTATCAAATAATAATGCTGGTCTTTTCTTTATACCTTTTTATAATTAAATTAACAACTATACAAGCATTAAAAATAGTCAACTCTTGATTTTTGAATGGGTCTAAAGAAATGCAAGAGTTTAATAAAAATGTTAAATTAGGAAAGTATTTTAGATTTTTAGCTTAGTGATATTAAAATTGAATGGAGGTGCAGGAGTTTGGTTTTTCTGCCCGAATGTCTGCGGCAATAGTCATTTTCTCAACTACAAATTGATAGATATCTGCTGCATCATCATCAGTTTTCTTTCTCAAGTTTGCTTGTGTATAACGTGAAGTTTCCAACTTAGTACTAACTTTTATCATTAATGTGAAGTTACTTTCAGTTTTCATCTTTGAAAAATATTGGCTACAGAAATATGATAAGATATAGATATATGATGTCATATTATTTGTTTTCTTTGATGCTGTAATGGCAAACATGATAAATGACAAAGTTATATGTGTGAAACAATTACATTTTTTTCATAAATTAACAAAATAATTACGAATAGAGATTAACGGATATACATTGTCAGTGTAAAAAATATTACATCAACAATATATTATTACCATTAAAATAGATTATTTTAATAAAAATTAAAATAAAAATAAAATAATTTTAACAAATTAACAGTTGAATTCAGTGTAAAATATCTTTACACTACAATTAAATTTTTCAAATAAATAAATAATTTTACATAGTTTTGAAAATTATTAATACTAATAAACAATTTCAAGTTTTTAAAAAAATCACATTGAGCTTAGCAATTCTATTAAATATATATTAGGTGAGATAAATAACAAACATGTGATTATATTATATATAAATGACAAAATTATTCTTATAAAAAGTTATATTAGTTTATAAAAAAAGATTAACATTCATATTTGTGTAACTAAAAATAATTTATTTGTCAGCACAATACCAATCAAAAGAAATTTTAAAGAATTTGACTGCGCGCAGTAACATGGTAAGAAGTATAGAGACGAAGACTTTTAATATCCTTTTATGATACAAGAGATCTTGAGAAGAGCCCTTAACTTTTAAATTTTGTTGTTGATCCAAGCTAATATGACTAACTTTGTCGTATGGAAAGTTCAAGTAAAATAAGGAAGTTCGTGTGATATCATATGTCTACCTTACATTAGTTGTTTGACTTTACTCCATCTTATCTACTCTTCTTAACACATAATATTTTCCAAGGTAAACATGATCAAACTAGATGTTCATTTTGACAACGTCAACATCAGCAATAAAAATAAAATGAAATATACAACAACATCAACAACTAAACCCTAACCCATTAAATGAGGTCAGTGATAAGTGTCAATTTGTAGTGCTTTTGTATATATAGTTTTGTGGCACTTATCGTGTTTTTGTGTAAATTCTGTTGAATAATCCCCTGTTTAGTGTGTAAATATGTTTAGTTTATTTATACTTGTGTTTTGATTCATTTGTGTACTTTTTGATAGTTTTATATTCATTTTGTAGGTATTGATGCATATTTGGAGCATGAGCAATAAAGTGTCGAAGACACGACTTCAAATGCGCGATTTTGAGCAACGAAATCAACTCATCAACGAATAAGGCTCACAATCAAAGAATAAAAATCATCAATTTGGTTGATATTTTATCATTGTTAGATAGGAGATTGAATAATCTTTCTAATGCTTCGAACCAGACGCAAATCGGAGTTACGGTTCTTAAGTTATGATCGAAATAGTGCATAATTTTTTGTTGTTTCTGGTGTAATTCGCGGGACGAGCCGTAACGATCCAAATACATGAATAAGTTGCTGTATTGAGCCGTCGGGCGAGCCGTTTAGTCGTCGGACGAAGCGGTCCTGATAGAAATACCTTTTAAGGGCCAAAAACACAATTTTTAGGTTATGTTTTGGGTACTTTTGAATCCCAACTCATCAACCTTCATTTTTTGGTAGATTTAGCTTGGAAACAACATTTGAGACTTGCAAATAGATGATTCGGGAATTGATTGATCATCAATCGGCGATGATAAATCGGGAGATGTTTGGTTTTCTTTTTTTCTTTTCTTTGTATTTCTCTTTTGTTGAGTTTGTATGTAAATTACTCTAAACACATAGATGATTGTTACTCGTTCTACTAGTTGCATAAAGTTTGCTTTACAAATCTTAATCGGTGTTTTTATGATCTTTTTGCTTAATCACTCCGGATTTATGTTGTTATCGAAATATGCTTCGTGAATCTTGATTAGGAGAATACCTGTTAGTTCTAGATTCTAGACATAGGGTTTGGGGTTAACATCCACTTAATATCAGAGTTTAATGCTTTTGTGTTGTTCGGTCGGTTGAGACATCGTCGAAAGAGCAGTATAGTTGAACTTTTGTCGGTGTTGCAGAAATGGACATTGATGTGAGGGATATGTGGTGATTCTGATGAGTATTGTAGATGAGTGCGGTGGGGTGATAAATCTAAGTTTGTGAGGAGTAGTTTAGATTCAAACCATATAAGTTATTCTCTATCAAGAATGTATTTATTTTATGTTCATATATTATATTTTCCGTTTTTACTTAAACCCATTTAATCCAAACTCATATCTTTGGAAAGGCAAAATACTCTTTTTGGTCCCATAAATTTACCTCAAGATTCATTTTGGTCTCTTAACTTAAAAAATGTTTATATTAGTCCCTTAACTCTTCAAATTGTTTCATTTTAGTCCTTTTTGTCTAATTAGTGACGAAAAAACTCAGAAATCGGCCGCTAAATTCGACGCTAATTAGACGAAAAGGACTACAATGAAACGTTTTAAAGAGTTAAAGGATCAATATGAACATTTTTTAAGTTAAGGGACAAAAATGAACCTTGAGGTAAACTTACGGGATAAAAAAGGATATTTTGCCTTTTGGAAACTGTTGAACGGCAGTTCAATGCACTAGTCCTTGTGGAGACGATAAATTCCCGGATAAATATTTCCAAATATTTTGTTGCTTGCCACTTTACCGCTTCAACAGTCAGCTAGCTACATAGATAAATTATTGTCATAATGTTCTATCCAGGACCATGTTTCTATCCAAATTGTTAATCTCGAAATCTTTCTTAATAACTTCTCTAATGATTTTTCTAGGTCCACCTTATCTTTAGTTGTTTCACTTTTCTCCATATGATCTACTCTTCTTACCACATAATCTACATGTCCTCTATTTATATGTCAAAACCATCTAAGTCTATTTTTCACCATATTTCTCACTATAGGTGCTACCTTAACACTCTCTAATATTATCATTTCTAATCGTATCATGTCTAGTCTTACCACACATCCAAATCCTCATATGTGGTATACTTACTTTATTCTCGCGTTGATTCTTAATCCCCAACATTCTGTCTCATACAACATCGCATGTTTTACCACAACTCGATAAAATTTTCCCTTCAACTTAAGAGGTATCTTTGTGTCACATAAAACCCCTAAAGCCCTCTTCCATTTCTAACATCGAGCTTGAATTTGATGATTTACATCCCTTTCTATTTGCCCATCATTTTGTATTACAAATCCAAGATATTTTAACAAAATGACTTGTGGTATGATATGGTCTCCAACTCTCACCTCTATATTAGAAACACTTCTCCTTTGTTGAACTTACATTGCATATACACTGGTTACTTCTGCTTAGGCAAAATTCGTACATTTATAAAGCTTGTCTCTAAGTCTCCAATCTCTCATTTAAATCCTCATTTGACTCTCAATAAAGGCATATACCATATGTGAAAATCATGCATCTCGGTGCTATCTCTGGAATGTGTCTTGTGAGTACTTACAAAATTAAAGCATCGAAGTAGGGGTTTAAGGTTGAACCTAGATCTAAATTTGCAGTAATGTGAAAATCGTTTATCTCTCCACCATGTGTCTACACACTAGTCGATACCTCTTCATACATATCTTGAATAGCTCGAATATGTGTAACCCTAACATTTTTCTTCTCTAGGATTTTCTAGAAAATCTCTCTAGGTATTTTATCACACGCCTACTCCGGGTCAATAACAATTAAGTGCAAGTTTTGTTGTTCCGTCCGATACTGCTCCATCACACGCTTTCTCCAAGTCAATAGAACTTAAGTGTAAGTCTTATTACAAATTGGACAAGAACAATTATGAACGAAAACATCTACAGATTCAACAATAGACATAAAAATGGATGAAAAGCCCAGATAAATGAAGATGATGAACACATAGCTCACACTAAAAAACATAATGATGAGTTAACTAGCCTTGTTTCGTTATGTTCACACTCTTCAAATTACTAAGTCGAAGATGATGAAGGATTTCATTTTTAAGGTTTGTTGTGAAGTAATGAAAACAT
This sequence comes from Vicia villosa, assembly GCF_029867415.1. Lineage (NCBI taxonomy): Eukaryota > Viridiplantae > Streptophyta > Magnoliopsida > Fabales > Fabaceae > Vicia > Vicia villosa. The sequence goes on from NC_081182.1 coordinate 14,122,653, forward strand.
TGAAAGAATAAAAGAGATTTTATTTAGCAGAAAAAAGAGATCAAAAGAGAAATATGCAGGAAAAAAAGTGAAACTGAAAAATATATTCTTTCGGTTCAATTTTTAAGAGACAATTTATTTTTTAATTCACTCAATAATATATATATATATATATATATATATATATATATATATATATATATATATATATATATATATATATATATATATATATATATATATATAAAATTTAATAATAAATCAAATACATAGATTATTTAATAAATTTAAAAAATAAATAATCTCTTAATTAAATTGATTATTATTAGATATATGACAATACATCACATATATTTTCACACACACATGTGAATCACATTAACCATCAAACTTAGCATAAACACTTATTTGATCGATGTTAACTAAATTAATAAATTATTCAACTATTTTGTAAAACTCAAAGACAAATTTGATTCGTATACACAAGTTTGAAGACTAACAAACCTATCAATATGATATGTCAATTATATTGTAACTTAAAATTAATAATAAGAATTGGTAAAATAAAGATGTTTCTTAATCTCTATCCATAAAGGTGGAATATTCCATATGAAAGTGACACAACTATTGTGAACAACAAAAGTTAATTAGGACGGGGCCGCTATATTTTAATTTAATTTTATGTTTGAAAATGCTATTATTGAACGTTGAACTCCTACTTGGATTACAAATAGTATGATAAGTTCTAAGGTCAAATACATTGATATAGTTGAAAGAAATCAATTCAATAAAGCCTATATAACCTTTTTGTGATAGAAAAAAAAACCTATGACTTTGACTTTTATTCTTTAACGTTTGTGTATAACTCTATCTCATCGTACACATAGTGGGGGTGGATGAGTTCGTCTATTTTCATAATCGACATCACAGCATAGATCATGATATCTCAACCGTATTTTATTTTATATCTGTTCGTTTCAGACATACAGTTAATATAATTCAAGTACTAGCTTTGAGGGCCATCATTTGTGTGTCATGTTAGGACCATCAATTGTGTGTCATGTAGGTTTTTGTTGTTGTTGGTTTGATAGAATAATAATAGTGGTGAGAATTTCACTATTTAAAAATAAATAGGTGGTAGAGAATTACATATTCAAACTTGATTTCTGCAATTTGATGTCATGAAGCTAGATAGACCTTGTTTAATAAGATGAATTAAGATTTGAAATTTAGTTGAAAGAAATATTTATCTTTAATATTTAAAACATGTTGAATTTAATTAATTATATCAAAAAGAAATTCAAAGGAAAAACCGAAAGGTTAAATAAATTATTGACTATAATAAAATAAAAATAATTTGAATTTTTTTAGTAACATTGTTGTTGTGAAATGTTGGGGAGTCTGACGAGAGCATGAAATGTTAATACCCTTAATGTTTCGGATCTAAGAAATTTTGACATCACATATCCATATAAAATTTTAAGGCGGATGGAGTATGTGTCTTTTCTCTTATATATCGAACATTTGATCTATTCTTAATCGATGAGATACTTAACCCCTCACACTTGAATCCAATAATATATCCCTCATAAGTATAAGTCACCCACATAACTAGCCTTTATCCATATTAGGATTTCACTTTTGTCCCCCACCGAGCCTAACCATGACTCTGACATTACTTGTTGGGGGAATTTAGAAAGCTCTGAAAGTGTCAATGAGCAAAATGTTCACGATCCAACAAACCTTAACACCTCGTATCTTCTCAAAACATTAAGGCAATGGGGGATATAGTCACATCTCTTATATACTCACTATTTCCTCTATTTGTATTCAGACTTAACCACTCACACTTGAATTTAAAAAAAACTAACAAGTGTGATTCACCCATATCACTAGTCTTGATCCATACTAGGATCTCACATGTGCTTCTCCACCGAGCTTAACCATAACTCTGATACCACTTGTTAAAGAGTCTGATGAGTGCCGAAAGTGTCAATAGACAAAATGTTCAAGATCCAAGAGAATTTTACACCACATATTCACTAAAAACTTTAAGGCAATGGGTGTACGAATCACGTCTCTTATATACCCAACATTTGCTCCATTTCAAATTGATGCGAGACTTAACCTCTAATATTTGAATCCCAACAAGAAAATACTAATATCTAGTTTGATTTTTTTTAATATGAATATTTTACAAAGAGTTTAAAGATAAATAATATTTATTCGTAAAGAAACGAAAATAAAACATATAAAAATTGAAAAAAAATTATCAATTGAAATGATAATATTAGTAATTATTTTATAATTTAGTTTGAATAAGTCTCATAGATAAATAAAAAAGGATACAAAAAATGATATGGGGATTCAACCATACTCTATAGAAGAAAATAAGAGAAGAAGAGAAAAGACTATGTGAACTTAAAGTTAGGAAGGCCTAACTTGTTTCTAAGTAGGTCTTTCCTAATTGTTAAAGGTGGATTAAAAATCATGAAATGACAAGTTTATGGAGACAAATTTGTCACCATAATGATTTTCCTTTATATGAATATGAGTGGAAAGAAAATTGTAAGACCAAGTGTGTCGCCTTGAGGAGCTTCAGTGCAGTTATTGAAGAAGAAAGATGGTAGTATGAGGTTGTGCGTGGATTATCGACATCAGAATAAAGTAAAGATCAAGAATAAGTATTCACTTCCGAGAATAGATTATTTGATGGATCAACTAGTGTGTGCATGCGGTTTCAGCAAAATCGACTTAAGGTCGGGTTACCATCAAATTCGAGTGAAAGATGAGGGTATTAAGAAGACAACTTTTAGGACTCGGTATGGACATATGAATATTTGGTGATGTCGTTCAGAGTTTCCAACGCACCTGGAGTGTTTATGGAATATATGAATCGTATATTTCATAGGAGATATTTTAATCTATTCCAATTTGAATGAGGATTATGTCGAGCATTTATGAATTGTGTTGCAGGTGTTGAAAGAGAATAAGTTATATGCAAAGTTGTCAAAGTGTGTGTTCTGGTTGGAAGAAGTTAGTTTTCTTAGACATGTCATTTCAGGTAATGGTAACACTGTGGATTCGTCCAAAGAAGATGCAGTACTACAATGGGAGGCTCCTAGGTCGGTTATTGAGATTATAAGCTTTTTAGGATATGTTGGTTACTACCGCAGGTTTATTGAAGGTTTTTCTAAGTTAACACTTCCATTAACCAACTGTTTTGTAAATGTAAAGCGTTTATTTGGGATGTTCAATGGGAAGAAAGTTTCAGAGAGCTGAAGAAGTTAACTACGACCCCAGTTATGATTTTTCCAGATCCTAATGAGTCGTTTGTAGTGTATTATGATGCGTCTAAGATGGGTTTAAGCGGTATGTTGATGCAAGACAAAAAAGCGGTGGCTTTCACGACAACTGACGGTTCATGAGAGAAACTATCATACTCCTGGTTTAGAGTTGGCTGCATTATTGTTTGTGTTAAATACTTGGAGGCATTATCTTTATGGTTCCAGATTCGAGGTATTCAATGATCACAAGAGTTTAAAGTACCTGTTTGATTATAAGGAATTGAATATGAGGCAACGAAGATGGTTAGAGTTTCTAAAGGATTATGACTTTGGCTTGAATTATCACCCCGATAAAGTTAATATTGTGACTGATGCTTTAAGTCGAAAGTCCTTGCATATGTCTGCTTTGATGGTCAAACAGTAAGAATTGATTGAGTAGTTCAGAGATTTGAGTTTGGTCTGCAAGCTAACACCGCAAAGTGTGATGTTAGGTACATTGAAGGTAAACAATGATTTTCTTACTAGTATTAAAGAGATTCAAAAGCTAGATGTGAAATTTGTGGATTTGATAGTTGTGAGTAATCATACTGAAGAGAGTGGTTTTAAAGTGGATGAACATGGTGAGTTGAGATTTTAAGGTAGGATATGTATACCTGATAATACTGAGTTGAAGAAGATGATTTTAGAAGAGAGTCATAGGAGTAACTTGAGTATCCACCCAGGAGATACTAAGATGTATCGGGATCTGAAAAAGATATTTGGGTGGTTGGGACTGAAGCGTGATGTGACGCAGTTCCTATATGTGTGTTTGACTTACCTGAAGTCAAAGGTTGAGCACTAGAAGCCTGCAGGAATGATGCAACCATTGGACATTCTAAAATGGAAATGGTATAGCGTTTCGATGAACTTTGTGACTGGATAACCGAATACTCCTATAGGACATGATTCAATTTGGGTGGTAGTTAATAGATTGGAAAAATCACCGTATTTTATTCTGATTAACATCAGTTTTCCTATGCAAAAGTTTGCAAAGATATACATCCGAGTAACTGTGAAGCTGCATAGAGTTTCGTCAAGTATTATTTTTGATAGAGACCTGAGGTTTACATCTAGATTTTAGGAGAGTTTTCATGGTGCTTTGGATTCTAAGTTGAGGTTAAGTTATGCCAATCATCCACATACAGATGGTCAGAAGGAGAGAATTATCCAGTCATTGGAGAATTTGTTTAGAGCTTGTGTTCTTGAGCAATGAGGTGATTGGGATATTCATCTTGCACTGATAAAGATCACTTAAAACAATAGTTTTCATTCTAGAATTAGAATGACACCATTTGAGGCATTGTATGGTACAAGGTGTAGGACACCTTTGTGTTGGCATGAATCTGGTGAGAATGTAGTGTTTGGGCCAGAAATCGTCCAGTAGACTACTGAAAAGGTGAAGTTAATTCGATAAAAGATGAAAGCTTTACAGAGAAGGTAGAAGAGTTACCATGATAAGAGAAGGAAGGATCTTGAGTTTCAAGAGGGGGATCATGTATTCTTGAGAGTCACTCCGGTGACTGGTGTCGGGTGTGCCTTGAAATCGAGAAAGCTTACTCCTCTATTCATCAATTCATATAAGATCTTTGACAGGATTGGAGTTATTGCTTATAGAGTGGCGTTGTCTCCCAATCTTTTGAATTTACATTATGAGTTCCATGTCTCACAACTTTGGATGTATGGTCCAGATCCGTATCATATGATTCCGATGGACGATGTACAAGTAAAGGATAATCTTATCGTTGAATCCTTATATGTAAGAATTGTATACCGTGAATTGAAGAATCTGAGGGGAAAAGAGAATGCTCTCGTGAAGGTAGTTTGGGGAGGCGTTGACGGTGGGAACATGACGTGGGAGTTGACGAGTCGGATGCAAGAAGCGTATCCAAAGTTGTTCGCATCAGGTAAATTTTCTAGGATGAAAATATTCTAAGTGGGGGAGAGTTGTGACACTCTGACTTTTATTTAATTAGTTTTCGTAAATATATTATGTGTTTGCGTGTGTTTGTTTATGATTTGATACATTAAAGGAACCCTTGGATGAGGGATATTAGCCTTAGAAATGTAGAATTTAAGGTGTTGGGGTGTGAGTAAAAATGTAGAGATTTGGGGGTGGTAGAAGTGGAACTAATTAGTTGATTATAATTATTTTAATTATTTAAATAATTATTTAGTTGGAAAATATTTTATTTTAATTAGTGAAAATACGATATTAATTAGAAATAATATTATAATAAATAAGAAAAAGGTGATTAGAGAGGTAGAACTGTCAATACGTGAAAAAGGAAAGAAAATGGAAAAAGGGGAGCTAGGGCATAGGAGAAGAAGAACACCTCTACTAAAGAAGTTTCAAATTCAACATCTAAGGTAAGGGTGAGACTTCCTTTTGTATAATGGATTGTATGATAACATGTGGGTGGATGATTTAGTCTCTTGGTAATTGCTTTTTCTCTTCTCTATGTTCTGAACAGTTGATGTGTGATGATGTTATTATGTGTATGTTTGGATGAATTGGGTGTTTGGTGAATGATTGGAATGTTGTGTGTTGGAAATCAGAGTGTGGAACTTGGGTAAATAGCTGGAAAGTGAGTGTTGTTTAGTACTATTTTTCCTCTGATTATTCAAAATATAATAAAATAATTATTTCATACCAGTTCTCTATCTTTTCAACTATATGCATACTAGTACATACTACTATTTCATCTTTATTATTTAAGATATAATAAAATAATTATTTTTTGAAAATAAAAATAAGTAATAATAATGATAATTAATCCTATAAAATCAATATAAATAAAAATCAATATGGTATTTTAAATACACCACATAAAAAGTAATAAATTAATAAGTTTAATGTTATAATTTAAAAAATATTTTATTTATCCATCATAATTTTTAAGCATACGTATTTTTTATATTAAATAAATCAGTATTTGCGTCATCGAAATAACGCTTGTTCCATTCCGCGTTTCCGTTCTGTTCCAATATTTTGGAGTGTCGCGTCGCGCCGTTATCTGAGTTTAACAACAAATGTTTGGTGGTTGTATAGGTGTGATACATTGATTAAGGTGAATATCATTGTACATTTTGTTGTTGTTGCCTGTCATTTGTGAATCATGCATCACAGTGTTTAGACGGTGATACGCTTTTGGTGAGCCTTAATCCTATGGCGGAGATTGGGTGCGAGTAACTGGTTCTATGTGGGAATCGTTGAAGCGTTATATATGGTGATGGTAACGATTTTTGGTGTGATTATATCCTATGGTGGGGATTAGGAGTGAAATGAACATGAGAGCTCATATTTGGTACCACATGCATTGAAATCACATAGTTGCGTCTCATTCAATTGTATTGTATATATATGTTGTGTTATGTTAGTAGAATGTATGGAGTGAGAATTATTGATTGAGTAATTATATATGTGATATTGGTGTGATTACATATTATTATGCTAGTTCATTATATGATTGTGATTTCTCACCTTTTCTGTTTGAATGTTATCTTTACACGAGCATCATGCATATAATCTGCAGTAAAGGCGTGGAAGTGAGTGAAAGAGGTTGATTTTCTTTATGTTTTATTAAGTCAGTGTCTGCTCTGATATGTAACACTAGGGGAGAACGCTTGTCTTTACTTTATGTTTGGTGGAGATATGTGAATCTTCGACGTTTAATGATTCCTTTTATGATTCACTTTTGTTATAATTTCATATTGAGAATTTGAAACTACTCGATTGGTTAACGTCTTTCCGTTGCTAATAAAATAATTGGAGTTCAGACTTGTATTATGGTTTCTATTATCTTTAAATAATGTATGTGATACATATCTTATTGTATGAGCTAGTTGAAGTTGGATGTGGCATTCTAATTGCTTAATTATTTTTAATTTACTCTGATTTTTATTTTTAAATTACCCCGAAAAAATTAGGGTGTTATAGATAGTGTGTGGATGATCAATATGAAAAATGAGGAACCCCATTATATTCCAACAAAAAGGCTTCAACTCTGTCTTTCAATTGAAAAACGTCAAAATAACATCATGGTTATAGATGCAACATAATGAATAAAACTTTGATTATGATTTATGTATCATTGAAGAATTAATTCTTTAAGGTGTCTAATCTGTTAACATGAAATTATGAGTGTGGTGTGGGATATGTAATCTTATTTATTTTTAAAGTAAATATGACTCACAACTCAACTTTGCTAACTAACATAATTAACTAAAAACTATCAAATTATAAGTTCTTCAAAAAATCAAAATCATCCTAAAATCATTATCATCACAATACAAGAATCTAAAAAGATGTTGATCCATCAGTGATACTGCAAAATCTAGTCCCAACTTTTCATTGATACCTTATGAAACCAATTTCCTTGACCATGATATGGATGCATTATCTGCAACACCTGAGTTTAAACTTCCTGATCAATCCATGAAAGTTTCCATACACGCACAAGGATGTACAGGAACTAGGTGCATAGGTTTTACAGTTAGAATCCTAAACATTAGAGTGACCCGTGACTTTGCGATTAAAGAATTATAGTACCACAACATCAGTCTAAAAAAAACCCTAATCACACACATGTAATCTTACTTATGAATATTTTTCTATTGTACATTTTATGCTAGACACTACTTGTGCTTAATTTGAGTAATAATAATCTGTTTATTTTTTATTTTTAAATAATAATAATTAAAAAAGTTAATATTGTTATAATTAAGTTTATTATTGATTTTGTTGTTTTACATGCTTACTTTTCATTTGAGATATTATATACTTGGATACAATTTATGAGTGACAAAAAGGTAGAAAAATATTAAATATGTTTTAACAAAGAAATCTTTTATACAATTTAAATTTTGAAAAAAAAAATGATAAAATAGTTTTTTTTTTGTTGCCATAAGGGCGTTGATAGTGTTCAGGATTAAGATTGTTTGTGGTGCCGTTCGTGAGAAAATTAAACTGGACCGAACTATTGTAAAAATTCACTCGAACTGAACCGAACTATTGTAAAAATTCACTCGAACTGAACCGAACTAAAATCAATGGTTTGGTATACCGTTTCGAAGTTCCGAACTGTACCGAACTGTTAGAAGACAATTTTTCTCAAATTGAACCGTTTATTAAAGAACCAAACCGTTAAGCTATTTTTCAAACAATAAAATAAAAATTAGCTTGTTTTAAGTATTTTTATTTTCAGTTCGGGTTCAATTTCGGTTCGATTTTAAAAATGTTTGTGCAATTTGATCTGATTCACTAATCAAACTTAACGGTTTAATTATTTTAATTTTAGTTCGATTCGGTTTGACAACTCAATTCTTGAATTTTTTGAACAATCATATTCATGATTCTTCATTTATACCCCACACCTTATATGTGATTTATCCCTTTTATATTATTTCCATAAGAAAATTAAATTTTATTGATTGGATAAAAAAAGTTGATGATTTCTTTTTATTACTAAAAAAAAGTTGATTTTTTTAATACTGAAACTGGATCAAAATTTCTAGATCAACAAGCGAAAATTTCAACAGAATAATAACAGTCCAAACATTTGAAAAGTAAAAAATTGGATTTTGAAACTTTCATTTTTTAAATTTTCTAAAAATAAAATTTTGTGCTGAACCTTTGAAAATCAAAATATTTAAAATATAATTTATATTCTGAAAATTTTGAAAATTGATTTTAATTGTTAGCATTAAAAAATTTAGGTGAATTGAGTTTAAGAAATTTAGTAGAGTCAAAGATTGAAACATATTTTAACGTTCACAAGTTGAATATTTGTTGTTAAGTGATATGGGTCAATTATTTATAAAACCTAATCAATCTCCATTTCTTAAAATATAACTTATAATACCAACTGTTTTAGTTTTAAAAAGTTATTGAGTGTGTTTTTTTTCCAAACATTTAAAAAGATATTTTAATATTTTTATAAATTTTGAGGGGGTAGAAAGTACAAATGAAGGGATGATAAGTAAGTTGCAAAAATAGATTTCATTCCAATTAAAATCTAATTCGTGACCAATTGATTTTCATTCTAACCTAAAGCCCAATTAGATTTCCGATTCAGAAAATTTGCTGGATACAACACCTACATTTAGTCCTCAAACCCCACAAATTATAATTGTTGGTCAATGTAGCAAAAATATTTCCTGTTTCCATTTTTTCTATTTTCATTTTCAAAATTTTAATGTTTAGGAAATATGTCTCTTTTAACTTGTTTTAGTTACATTTTCAAGAAATACAAATAGTTAAAATGTATACTTTTTTAGTTTCATCTCCTATAAAACATTAGAAAATACATTACCATAACAATTACACAAATATCCTTTAAATCTAACCTTTACTCTGTTAAACGAATACAAATCTTAGGATATTATTGTCATTTAAGTTTTTCAATTACTTATGCTGTTAAAAAAACTCAATCTAATACTATTTGTCAATTTATATTTTTAGTGACGGTGGTGTCTAGGGTCAGAGTTGAATCATATTTCTCACCGATGAAATTTAAAAATAATAACGTTGAATTTAATTGATGATCCATTTAAATGATGATGTGAATTTGATGAGAAGATATGCACATGTTCACAATAATCCCTATTCCTTTTCTATTTCAATAACAATAACTTTCTTCTATCTCTAGAACAAAATAACTGCAAGTTATCAAAATTGTGTAGTGAAAGAAAATTGCATTCATATATTTATCGAATTACTCTATCAAAATGTGTATTTAATTTTTTAAGAAAATTTCTTTACCCACCTCTCTATGGGGGTCACCCCCAGCGAAAACTCCATTTTACCCCTGCTTCGGAAATGCATTTCCGAAGTTTTTTTTTTAAATTTTCTCAGACTTCGGAAGTGCATCTCCGAAAACACCAAATGGGGGGTGTTTTCGGATATGCACTTCTGAAAACACCTTTTTTTCAGATTTTGGAGGGTTTCGGAAATGCACTTTCGAATTATGCAGAAATTGTGTTTTTTTTTTTATGTTTTTCTTAACAGTCTCGTATTTTTATTTAAAGGAAAACGCCAAATAAAATAAGCGACATATAAACAGAAAATACTAATACGATAAATAAAATGCAAATAATATATACAAGCCGAACCAAATAGTAATAATGTGCAAAAGATATAATCCAGAAACAAAAAAAAAATAAACCAGGACCCCTACTGGGTATGCCTAACCCTCTCTCCCTGGGACCTCCTCTGCCGCCTGTATGCCGCCGCACGACCCGCATCAGTGACGATCCTCTCCATAACGGCGACTGCCTCTGGACCGCCCTGATCAACGATACCTCGATCCAATGCCTCCCGCCCAAGCATCTCTATCCGCTGGCAGATCGGCAGGAGATCAATGGCGTGGTCATCCTCGGCCTGCTGGTTCTCCAGGATTTCCTCGTGTGCTGGCCTATGAGCGCCGGGAGCGTCGGGTGTCATCAGAGGATGTGACACCCGATAGAACCATGTGACATAGGCCTCCACACTGCGCCAGTCCTGGGTGACCCGAATGCGATGATACTCCTTCGGGACCACATGACGCTCCCAATCCTCAAATATGCCAGTGAACTGCACTCGGGTCACTGTGTCTGGAGCAGCCTCAAAAGGTGACCTGGGTATCATCTGCACATATCCAAACTGTCGCATGCACCGCTCAGGGAGATACCGCACCATGGTGCTGGTCCTGCATGCCAACCAACCAGAATATAACGATATGCCGTCAAAGGGGACAACATCAGTGTAGTCGCTGAATGGCCTCCAACAGATGTTATCGTGCATCGTGCGGTCGAGGTACCCACGGTATGGTCCCACTAAATTGTTCCTCCTATTGAGAACGAATCGGGCGGCTCTGGGCATAACATCCTCGTACGCGGAATCAAGGCCGAAGCCGTGGATGCGGGGGAAGTAGGAGATGATCTAGCTCTGATACACAAACACAATAATCAGATAAAAATAAATACGAACCATAAATAAATGTGAAACAATTAAAATGAAACGTACCGTGAGTAGTGTGCAGGATCCGGTCAACTTCCTGGTCCTCCAGTTGGAGGCCTCATTCAGCTTTTGGTATAGGTATGCCAGAACAGCTGACCCCAGTTCCACTGGTGAACGGTAGTCAAGCCCATGAAATAGCGGAGGTTGGTCACGTCGACGTACCTTGCACTCTTGTCCACAAAGAGTGCAGCGCCTACCACAAACATGCACCAGCACTGGAGAGCGCAGGCACGATGATACACCACAAATAGGGCGTTATCTGCCTCCTCGGATTCGGCCGCCGCCACCAGGTGGTACTCGAAATAAGTGCTCAGTATAGTGAACCGGATATGAGGCCCAAATGTCGTGATGCACTCATAGTTAGCAACCTCAGACTCCATACCCCAAAAGAGCGTCATCCATTGACTGGCTTCGATCCTCTGGATCTGGGAGTTGTCCAACAACGTCCCCCTGATCGGCAAGTGGAGAAGACACTGCACATCATGCAAGGTGATCGTCATCTCCCCAACCGGTAAGTGGAAAGAAGACGTCTCCCTGTGCCACCGCTCCACAAAGGCCCCCTGCATGCTGTGGCTGATGGTGGTATACCCCGTCATGCAGAGCACACTAAGCCCTGAAGCTCTCACCGCGTCGTTAAACCACTTAGCAGTTGGCTTAAACAGTCTGAAAACCTTCCGGGAGTGATTCACCATTTTCAAAGGCTCTCTCTCTTGTTACAAAAAAAAACAATTAAAAAAGTATGTTAAATAGACCGTTAAGAAAATATTGAATAAACGGTTAAATAATATAGTCGTGCAAATTATAAAAAATACCTCTCCCTCCTAGATACGCCAAACGACGTGCTCGTGGTAGGTAATCAGCACAGAAGTGTCACTGGGCCCTCCCGGGTAGCCCTCCTCCTCCTGCTCCTCCTCCTCCTCCCCGTGTGGAGGGTCAACATCCGGTACCTCCTCCGCCTCGTGGTACCTCACTGCCTCCTCCTCCTCCGCCTCCTCCTCCTCCGCCTCCTCCTCCTCTCGCTGGCGGGAAGAAGATACCCGAGTCAGACGACTCCTCGATCTAGATGTAGAGGTACCCTCGTCCATCTCCACGGGAACTCGCACACGTCGTCCCTGGCCCTGCCCCCGTCCCTTCGTCGCCGCCAACTGCGCCGCCGCCCGCTCGTGTCTAGCCGACGCAGTCTGGGTCTCTTTACCCTGTCTGATGCGTGTTTGGTTGCCTGACATGTTCCTGAAAATAATTGAAATCGATTAATATGCGAGACAACAGAAAAAACTAAAAAAATTTGCATTTCTGAAACACTTCGGAAGTTCATTTCCGAAACTGAGAATGAAGGTGTTTTCGGAAATGAACCTCCCAAACACCTCTGCGATGAAGTTTTCTACAACTTCCATGACAGACCCCAAAAACCTAAATCAAAACTACTTCTATTCATTGTAAACAACCTAAATAGCAGTACCAACCTACCTTAATGTGATTTTTGCAATTTCTAAACACCCTAATAGAGATATGAATAATGGATCTAAGAATTGAAAAAAATTGATAAACTTACCACTAATAGAGTTTGAGATGATTTAGGTTGAGATTAGAAGAAGATTTTGGCAATCTCTGATACTTCACACTTGCTTTTGTAAACAACTTGAAGAGAGGCTGAGTTTGGAAGAAGATTAGGGTAAAGTGAATGGGGGAGGGGGGTTGTTTTGCTAAATCTGCAAAACGCGCAGTATTTCGGAAATGAACTTCCAAAATGGAGTTTTCGGAAATGCATTTTCAAAATAAGACAATTTTTGAAAAAAGACGCTTTCGGAGATGCATCTCCGAAAACACCTTTTTCTTGCATTTCAGAAATGCATTTCCGAAACCAGAGATATATGTGATTTTTCACCAGAGGTGACCTAGAATGTTGGGAGGTGGACAAAGAATTTTCCTTTTTTAAACCTTGAATCTAAAAACTTTATCTCCCGTAACAAGTGAAAAATTTTCAGAACTTTTTTATCGAAGGCTAGCACTTAGTAAATCCTTTTTTGTTTTGTTTTAAAATTTAATATAGCATGAAAATTCACTCATAGTGGAAGCAAAACAAAAAAAGTAAGAAAAGACGAAATCGAATTCTGAGTTAGTGGTTGAATGTAACTTCAGTAAGTAGCCAAATAGATAAGAGTTTTTTTTAAAATGTCCATTAACATGTTGTCCTCCTTAATCACAACAAAAGGAATGGTCCATAGAAATTCTCTTAAGTCAAAATCAAGCCTCTTTCTTTTGGCCCTTTTGTATGTTGCTTGTGGGTGATGAAAGTTTAATTTAAGCACTTGACTCAATTTAAACACAAATAAAATTGAAAAAGCAATTGCAACCGTGTTTAAGCCAATTAACAACTTGATTGAGTTTTATATTTTTCCATCCTAAATACTTAATTGAGATGAAAAAGATGATAAATACATTATTTTGTCAGAGAAAATTGATTTGCAGCAAAATGGTTCGTCTAAGAATTTTTCTTAAATAGAGAGATGTAGATGGAAAAGACTCACAGAAAATAATAGAAAGAAAAAATAATCAAATAGATCACGTCGAGAGTAAAAAACAAGTACAAACCAACGGTCAAATTTAGATAATACGTGGATAATCAATTGAAAAATAAGAAACTCTATTATATCTCAACAAAACCGATTCAACTCTATCTTTCTATTAAAATCTTTCTATTAAAAGGTGTCAAAATTACATCAAGATATACATAGATGCATCGTAATGAAGTAAAGTTTGTTTGTGATTTATATCATTGGTGAGTTAATTCTTTAAGCTGTCTAATCGATTAACATGAAATGATGAATGTGATGTAGGTTAGGTAATCTTTGTTTATTTTTAAAGTAAATATAGTATAGTCTCACAACTCAAGTATTCTAACTTGTATAATTAACTACACCATTATGTTTTTGGTAAAATAATAGTTTTTTATTTTCTTGGGTCATATGGGCGCTAATAGTGTTTAGCATTTTTCATTTATGCCCCCACCCTCTAAATGTGACTTATTCTACTTTGCCATTATGTATTATATCCATTTAAAAGTTAAAACTAAATATTTATTAATTGGATAACAAAGTTATATTTTTCTATACAGAAATTGGGTCAAAATTTTAGACCAACAAATGAAATTTTCAAGAAAATAATAATAACAGTTCAAACATTGGAAAAGTAAAAAATTGAATTTTGAAACTTTCATTTTTTAAATTTTCTAAAAAAAATTTAGTGCCGAACCTTTGAAAATCAAAATATTTGAAATATAATTAATATTCTGAAAATTTTGAAAATAATTTTAATTTTGACAATAAATTTTTTTGGTGAATTGAGCTTATGAAATTTAAAAGTCAAAGATTAAAACATATTTTAAGGTTCAAATGTTAATATACGTTGTGTGGTGATATGAATCAATTTTTTATAAAAAAAGAATGGGTCTTGCTAACCAGTGTCCTCAAGGCAATGGTTAAGCATTCTAAAAAAAGAAAAAAATTTATAGAAAATTTAATATTTCAATTTTTGAGACACTAAATACGTAAATTACTGAGATAAATTTACTATTTTAAAAGTCTTAACGATTGCCCTGAAGGCACTAGTTAACATTTTCCAAAAAGAATCCATGAGCAATTTGCATCTAGTTTGAATTTGAAACCTTTGAAAGAAATATATTTTTAAGACTTAAATTTTATCACTTGACCATACACGTACCCATAATATTTTATAAATTTGATAAATCTTCATTTCTTAAAATAGTATAACGTAATACCAACTGTTTTAGTTTAAAAAAGATACCGAATGAATATATATTTTTGACCTTAAAAAAAAGGCATTTTTAATTTTTTTTCTTCCAAATTTTGAGGGGGTGGAAAATATAAACGGAAGGATGATAAGTATGTGGCAAAAATAGATTTCATTCCAATTAAGATCCAATTTGTGGCCCAATTGATTTTCATTCCAACCTAAAGCCCAAATAGATTTCCTGAGTTAGAAAATTTTGCTTGATACAACACCTACATTTAGTCCTCATTTTTTCTATTTTCATTTTCAAAAAGTGTTTTTATATTCAAAATTTCAATGTTTAGGAAATACGTCTGTTTTAGCTTTTTAGTTTAATTTCCAAGAAATACAAATAGCTAAAATGTATTTGATTTGATTAATTTTTAATTGTTTTATGTCGTGACCTATTTTTATCTATAATCTAATAAAATATTTTTTAAAATTTATTTTAATTTTTAATAAATATACTAAATAAAACCTCTTTTCTTCTAATAGATGGTATAAATTTCGTGCAAATGATAAGAAACTAAACACTCTTAAACATCATAGAAAATCCAAAATAAATAAAATTATTTTTCTACTAACAAAACTAACCCTTGTAAGGAGTTATCATAATGAATGAGCCAAGGTGTTCTAGAATGGATCAAATCCAATCTAATAACGAATTATGTCCTAGAACTATAATCATTTATTATATAAACTAGTTTATGACTCCGATCCAAGTATGATATTCTTAATCCTAAAACCACACCTATGAAACTTATCTTCTCGATATTCAGATTGTTTGGAGGTACATTATTTTATGGGAAAATACTTTTTTTCGTCTCTTAACTTCTCAAACACCGTCGTTATTCGGTATTTTGTTCACTATTATGTTTCGTTTTCGGTTCCATTTTTATTTTCGTTTGGTCTTAAGTTTGGTGTGTGTATTAGTTGCAACCAGATCTAGCATTTGAGAAAGAAAAAGAACAAATTGGAGAAAAAAAGTTATGAACAAATTGGAAAGAAAAAAAAGTTGTGAACAAATTGGGAACCCTTTGTGTGTTTATTGTTGGTTTCAGTTGTTGTCGATTTCAGTTTTAGTTGATGTAGAAGTTGATGAACAAATTGGAAACCCTTTGTGTGTGAAAAATTGGAAACCCTTGGTGTGTTTTTTGGATTTTTGTTAATGAATATGAGTTTTGGGATTTTTTTGGGTTTGGAAATTTTGGGTTTTTTGGATTTAAAAAAATAGGAAAAAAATGAGGTAAGCCATGTCATCTGCCACGTCTGCAGACCTAACGTCTGTTTGTAGTAAATAGACGGAAAGGACTTACGGGCTCCGTTTTTAAGACTTAAGGGATTGATTTGAACTTTTTAAAAGTTAAGGGACCATAATGGACCCCGAGTCAAAGTTAAGGGACGAAAAATGGTATTTTCCCTTGTTTTATTAATCATGATTTACAACTTAGGAGGTTCCTAATCTTCTCATTTAACTATAAATATCCGCCTAATAATATATGTATATGCATATTTGTGGAAGTCAAACAATGCTATTATATGTACATGTGTATACATGCAAAACGATTAACAATTTAATTTCATGATGGAATGCATAACATAGATTTAATCAAAATTATACATGATTCTCTGATGATTATAAATACTTCTAATGTAGTTCGAGTTATCGAAAACTGAGGGTCCATGTAAAGAGTGACACTTTTAGGCAAAAATAAGCGTCGCGACGCAAAAAACACCTGAGCGTAATGAACGCTCGAAATACAACAGGGTCACTTCCAAAGTTTATTTATTTCATAAGGAAAGGGAAATTTTCAATAAAATCCTCAAAGAACGAAAAGAAATGGTCTTCGCAACCAAATTCGAGTTCGAGAGTCGATTATAGAAGGAGAGGGTATTAACACTCCTCACGTCTGTTGTACTTAACGAGAACCATATAGTTAGTTTTGCGTGTTGGAAATCCAATAATATCTATGATGAATTTCTATCAATCATGATGAACAAGATTGTTTCTACCACACAATGACAATGAAAAATTATGAAAGAAAGAGAATGATTTTTTGCAGAGTTTATCTATACCCACAAATTGTAGAAAATTTTGTATTCACTTGCAACTGCAAATTCTGTGAATTCAACTTGATTACAAAAATAAAGGTTACTCCCTCTATTTATAGGTTTAGGTTAGCTTGCTGTGTAAGTCAAAAGCCCATAACTATAAAAAGTCCAAAATACCTATTTTGGAACTAAATCAAATTTAATTAAATATGTGTGTAACTAAATCAAATCTAGTTTGACACGCACATTATTCGACACTATGAATTACAATTTAACACACCACCTAATTGATTGTGTCTAAGCTATCTACATTCATCATAGCTCTTAGTCTTTTGAATATTTCGATCAACACTCCCTTAGCCATGATATCTACAATTTGATTATTAGTTCTGCAGTGTTCCAAGTTTATCTTCTCATATGCTACCTGCTCTCGAAGATAATGGAACCTCATTTCGATGTGCTTGCTTCGACCATGTGCTATCGGGTTCTTCGCTAGGTTGATAGCTGACATTCTGTCGATTTTCATGGTAACTACTCCATGATCTTTACATGTTATCTCTTTGACCAAGTTCACCATCCATGTTTCTTCACATGCACAAAGAGAACCAGCTATGTAATCTACTTCGCACGATGATAATGCCACCACTAGTTTCTTTCTCAAACTCTAAGAATCTGGTGCACCACCTAGCATAAACACATATCCTGCTGTGGATTTTCGATCCTCAACATCACTACACCAACTTGAATCAACGTACCCCACTAACTTGCACTGTTTTCCTTTATAAGCTGCAGGAAATAAAATTCCATAGTTGAAGGTTCCTTTTAGATACCTCAATATCCTCTTCGCCGCTGCTAGGTGTGATACCTTTGGCTTCTGCAAGAATCTACTTACCATATCTACACTGTATGCTAAGTCAGGTCGCATATGACAAAGGTATCTTAGTGACACAATAATTTTTCTGTATTGGGTTGGTTCGACATCATCTTCATCTGCATCTTTCGACAGTTGCAGTCTTGGTTATGAAGGTGTCAAAGTCGAGTTACATTCTTACATCTCAAATCTCTTGAGAATTTTTCCTGCATATCTTCTCTGATGCATTATCAAGCTTGTACTACTCTTGTAGAATTCGATGCTAAGGAAATATGAAATGTCACCCAGATCAGACATTTCAAATTCGTTGCTAAGATCACCTTTGAAGTCTTCGATCTCTTTCTTGCAGATACGTGTTATCAACAAGTCATTGATAAGAGACATAGTATAAGAAATTCATTATTTTGTCTTCTTACATATACTCCATTTTCAGCTGTGAACTTCACAAATTCCTTCTCCCTTAGGAAATTGTCGATCTTCTTATTCCAAGCTCTTGGAGCTTGCTTCAATCCATATGGGGCTTTATGCAGCATGTACACCTTTCTCTTTTATCCATATTTCACAAACCCAAGTGGTTATGCAACATAGACTTCTTCGTCTAAGGGTTCATTCAGGAATTTACATTTAATATCCATCTGACACTTGTGCCAATTGTTCATGTTCTCCAGACTAACAATCAACCTGGTTGTTTCGATCATGGAAACAAGTGCAAATACTTCATTGAAGTCGATTCCTTCCTTCTAAAGAAATCCTTTCGCCACAAGCATTGCTTTGTGTCGATTCACTTCCCCTTTGGGATTACACTTCACCTTGTATACCCACTTCACATTAATTGCCTTCTTACCTTGAGGCATTTTGATAAGTGGCCAACTGTTGTTGTCTTCGATAGGTTTCACTTCTTCATTCATGGCTTTCACCCACTTCGAATCCTTCAATGCCTCAACTTCATTGACGGGTTTGACATCTGCGTAGAAAGCGTATGTACCAAATCACCTTCGTCATTGATCATATCATCTGATGTAACCACACATTCTTGCAACCTTGCAGACATGTGTCTTGTTCTCTGAGGTCCGCTTAGGCATGCATCACCTATAACTTTTTATTGTCGAACTTCTTCTCTTTCGACTTTAGTGACTGGTTCTTCACAAAATATTCGCACTGGATCCTTCTTGACATTCTCAGTCTAATCTTATTATTTAAGCTCATCTATGATCACATCCGTGTTGATCACTACTTGCTTATTCACTGGGTCAAACAACTTGTGACTGATAACACGATTTTATATCGTATATTTAGCCTAAAATCCATAGATATTTATAGCATTTTCCGTTTATTATGTTAATTTATTATGATATTACGCGTGTATTTGCTTTATTTCAGGTTTTACACTTCAATTGCGACTATTTGCGAAAAGGAAAGAAAATTGAGCTTAAATGACCAATATTTATGCCTAAAAGTTGAAAAGGGAGTGCTGAAGTGAAAGAGGGGTGCAATTAAGGACCCAAAGGCCCAAAAGAGACGAACCAGCCCACAAAGGAACAAAATTGCGTGGCCCAAACCTGCCCAGCAAGTGGAGACGCACGTCTCCACATCCTCTATGCCACGTCAGCAAAGGGAGACGCACGTCTCCATGTTCCTACATCTTCTCCACTTGAGACGCACGTCTCAAGTCACGTACCCAGTCTCCCTGAAGAATCGGAGACGCACGTCTCCAAGTCCCGGTCTGCAAAAAGTTCCGTTTTTCACGCAAAGCAACTGCAAAGCCTCACCTATAAATAGAGGCAGTCACTTCAGTCCAAAGTGTCCGATTTCCTGCCAACGAAGTGCTGCCGAAATTGTACCGCGAACTGCTTTTTTTTATTCTGTCTTCATTTAACCGTCTATTTTCTCACAACGATTTCTACACTGGAAATTGTTGTGAACTTTTCATAGATCTAGCCTTACGTTAGATTTATCGCTTTATTTTCCTTGTTTTTATTTTCTGCCATTTAAATTCCGAAGAACGATCCAGCCAACCTGTGGTGGAAGTTCGAGTACTTCAAGATTCAATTCAATCCAGATTTATTTTAATTCAGGTTTTTTTATTTACCGCCTTATTTATATTATTTATTTGCATGATATATTATATGCCATTTAATATGCTTATTATTATGAACCGAACCGATTTACGCATGTTTAACCGTATTAATATGTCTGGCTAAATTACTAAAGGTGTCGGTATGTAAAGTAAGTTAACCGTAGGGATCCGAAATAAATTGGCTTAAACTATGTTTTATTAATTATCACTTATTTTTGGTTTATATGTCTAGTTTAATTAGTAAGTCTTAAAACCAATAGAGCGAAAGTTTGAGGGATTAGGACGGTCAAAGGTTAAAACCAATAGAGCGAAAGTTTGAGGTCTTTAACTGGATAGTAGACATAGGACATTAGTTTTAAGGATGGCGAAAGCGTATTAAAACTGATTGGAACTTATTTATTTTCAAAAATTGTTTTTACACTCGAGCGGGATGGCGAAAGCGTACGTTAGGGGTATTTGTTAGAACAAGATTTGTTCTTATCAATTATCTTAGTTTTGATGATAACAATAATATGAATTTTGCTTAAGATAATATGGTACTCTAATCCAATGCAATTTCCCTTTCAGGAAATATATATAAAGAGTACGCATAATTCAGCGCTCAGAAGATGTGTCTCAAAATGGTTCAGCATGCAACATCAGAACATGGTCTGGCAAGACATCAGAAGATGGTCGAAGCAGAATCAGAACATGGGTCTATGGAAGCATCAGAAGAACATGAGATCAGAAGCACTGAAGATCAGAAGATGGTATCACGCTCAGAAGCACTTCAAGGTCAGAAGATCAGAAGATGCTATGCACCAAGCTGTTTGACTCTGATGATATTCAAACGTTATATTCACAAACATCAGATCAGAAGGAAGTACACGTGGCAGACTACGCTGACTGACAAAAGGAACGTTAAAGCTACTAAAGGCTACGTCAGTAGACACAGCGTGAACAAGGCTCGAGGTAGTTGACAAAAGCGTATAACATTAAATGCAAAGCTGTACGGAACACGCAAAGCATTAAATGCATTCAACGGTCATCTTCTCAACGCCTATAAATATGAAGTTCTGATGAGAAGCAAGGTTAACGATTCTGCACCAAAACAACTTATATCAAACTTGCTGAAACGCTGTTCAAATCTAAACTCAGAATCTTCATCTTCATCAAAAGCTCACTACATTGCTGTTGTAATATCTTAGTGAGATTAAGCTTAAACTGTAAGAGAAATATCACAGTTGTGATTATCGCTTTTAAGAAGCATTTGTAAACTCTTGAATTGATTACATTAAGTTGTAAGGAACTAGAGTGATCGTGTGATCAGTATACTCTAGGAAGTCTTAGCAGTTGGCTGAGCAGAAAGTCTTAGGAGTGAACTAAGCCTAGAGTGATCGTGTTGATCAGTAGACTCTAGAAAAGTCTTAGGAGTGAACTAAGCAGTTGTTCCCGGAGTGATCAGTGTGTGATCAGAAGACTCTGGAAGACTTAGTTGCGGACTAAGTGGAAAACCATTGTAATCCGTGCGATTAGTGGATTAAATCCTCAGTTGAGGTAAATCATCTCTGCGGGGGTGGACTGGAGTAGCTTCGTTAACAGCGAACCAGGATAAAAATAATTGTGCAATTTATTTTTATCGTCCAAGATTTAAAGTCACACTTATTCAATCCCCCCCCTTTCTAAGTGTTTTTCTATCCTTCAATTGGCATCAGAGCGCCGGTTCTAAGGTGCAAGCACTTAACCGTGTTTAGAAAAGATTCAGGAAGAGAAAAACGCTTCATTTAAAAGATGGTTGATGAAAGTGAAAGGACTACACCTACACCTGCATCTACATCTGGCTCTGCTGAGCAATACAACGGTAACAATGGTTATACTAGACCGCCGGTATTTGATGGTGAAAACTTTGAATACTGGAAAGATAAACTGGAAAGTTACTTTCTGGGTCTAGATGGTGATCTATGGGATCTTCTGATGGATGGTTACAAACATCCTGTGAATGCCAGAGGCGTAAAGCTGTCAAGGCAAGAAATGAATGATGATCAAAAGAAGCTTTTCAGGAATCATCATAAATGTAGAACTGTTTTGCTGAATGCTATCTCTCATGCTGAGTATGAGAAGATATCTAACAGGGAAACGGCCTATGACATATATGAGTCCTTGAAAATGACTCATGAAGGAAATGCTCAAGTCAAGGAGACTAAAGCTCTAGCCTTAATCCAGAAGTATGAAGCCTTCAAGATGGAGGATGATGAAGACATTGAAAAGATGTTTTCAAGATTTCAAACTCTTACTGCTGGATTGAGAGTTCTTGACAAGGGATACACCAAGGCGGATCATGTAAAGAAGATCATCAGAAGCTTACCCAGAAGATGGGGTCCGATGGTGACTGCATTCAAGATTGCGAAGAATCTGAATGAAGTTTCTCTGGAAGAGCTTATCAGTGCCTTGAGAAGCCATGAAATAGAGCTGGATGCAAATGAGCCTCAAAAGAAAGGTAAGTCTATTGCATTAAAATCAAATATCAAGAAATGCACTAACGCTTTTCAGGCTAGAGAAGAAGATCCTGAAGAATCAGAATCTGAAGAAGAAGATGAACTGTCCCTGATCTCCAGAAGGCTAAATCAACTCTGGAAGACCAAGCAAAGGAAGTTCAGAGGCTTCAGAAGTTCAAGGAAATTTGAACGTGGAGAATCTTCTGATGAAAGAAGATTTGACAAGAAGAAGGTCATGTGCTATGAATGCAATGAGCCTGGACACTACAAGAATGAATGTCCAAATCTTCAGAAGGAAAGTCCCAAGAAAAAGTTTCATAAGAAGAAAGGTCTTATGGCAACCTGGGATGAGTCAGAAGATGATTCAGAAGATGAGCAGGCCAACTGTGCGCTGATGGCGACAGAAGATGACGGATCAGAATCTACATCAGAATCAGATTCTGAAGAGGTATTTTCTGAACTTACTAGAGATAAGTTAGTTTCCGGTCTAACTGAACTTCTGGAACTCAAGTCTCAGATTAGTCTCAAATACAAAAAGCTGAAAAAGCAATTTGAATTTGAAACAAAGAAGCTTGAGTTGGAGAATTCTGAATTAAAAGAAAAACTTTTAAAATTATCCAATAATGTTGGATCTCCTTCTGATTCAGAAAAATCCACTCCTAGTCTGAACCATATTCTGAAAGAATATGATTTAAGTTTCAGAAAGTTCTTATCTAGAAGTATTGGCAGAAGTCAGCTAGCTTCTATGATATATGCTGTGTCTGGAAACAAAAGAGTTGGCATTGGTTATGAGGGTGAAACCCCATACAAACTTGAACCTGTTGATGAAATGAAAATTACATACAAGCCATTGTATGATCAGTTCAAGTATGGCCACTCTCATGATATTAGGCACACTTCACATGCACAAAGTTTTCACATTACACACACTAAGAAGCATGTGACACAACCTAGGAAATATCATGAAACTCATATTAAAAATTATCATGCTGTTCCTCCTATTGCTTACAATGTTAAATCCAAGTTCAATCAGAACTTGAGAAAATCTAACAAGAAAGGACCCAAAAAGATGTGGGTACCTAAGGATAAGATTATTTCTATTGCAGATATCCTTGACTGCAAAAAGGACAAAGCACAACATGTCATGGTACCTGGACTCTGGATGCTCGCGACACATGACAGGAAGAAGGTCTATGTTCCAAGACCTGGTGCTTAAGTCTGGAGGAGAAGTCAAGTTCGGAGGAGATCAGAAGGGCAAGATAATTGGCTCTGGAACTATAAAGTCTGGTAACTCTCCTTCCATCTCTAATGTACTTCTTGTAGAAGGTTTAACACATAACCTCTTATCTATCAGTCAATTAAGTGACAATGGTTATGATATAATCTTCAATCAAGAGTCTTGCAAGGCTGTAAATCAGAAGGATGGCTCAATCCTATTTACAGGCAAGAGGAAGAACAACATTTATAAGACAGATCTGCAAGATCTTATGAGTCAGAAGGTGACTTGTCTTATGTCTGTTTCTGAAGAGCAGTGGGTCTGGCACAGAAGATTAGGTCATGCTAGTTTGAGAAAGATCTCTCAGATTAACAAACTGAATCTTGTCAGAGGACTCCCTAATCTGAAATTCCAATCAGATGCTCTTTGTGAAGCATGTCAGAAGGGCAAGTTCTCCAAACCTGCATTCAAGTCTAAGAATGTTGTTTCTACCTCAAGGCCATTAGAACTCTTGCACATTGATCTGTTTGGACCAGTCAAAACAGCATCTGTCAGAGGAAAGAAATATGGATTAGTCATCGTAGATGATTATAGTCGCTGGACATGGGTAAAATTCTTAAAACACAAGGATGAGACTCATTCAGTGTTCTTTGATTTCTGCATTCAGATTCAATCTGAAAAAGAGTGTAAAATCATAAAGGTCAGAAGTGATCATGGTGGTGAATTTGAGAACAAATCCTTTGAAGAATTCTTCAAAGAAAATGGTATTGCCCATGATTTCTCTTGTCCTAGAACTCCACAGCAAAATGGAGTTGTAGAGCGAAAGAATAGGACTCTGCAAGAAATGGCCAGAACCATGATCAATGAAACCAATATGGCTAAACATTTCTGGGCAGAAGCAATAAACACTGCATGTTATATTCAGAATAGAATCTCTATCAGACCTATTCTAAATAAGACTCCCTATGAATTGTGGAAGAATAAAAAGCCCAACATTTCATATTTCCATCCTTTTGGATGTGTATGTTTTATTCTGAACACTAAAGATCATCTTGGTAAGTTTGATTCCAAAGCTCAAAAATGTTTTCTTCTTGGATATTCTGAACGCTCAAAAGGCTACAGAGTATACAATACTGAAACATTGGTTGTAGAAGAATCAATCAATATCAGGTTTGATGATAAGCTTGGTTCTGAAAAACCAAAGCAGGTTGATAATTTTGCAGGTTATGATATTGACATATCAGAAGTTGTTGAGCCAAGAAGCAATGCATCAGAAGCAGAGCTTCTCAGAAGCAAAGAACCTGAAGATCAAGTATCAGCTTCTCTGGAGGATCTGAGTATTTCTGAAGAACCATCTGTCAGAAGATCATCCAGACTCATCTCTGGTCATTCAGAAGATGTCATTCTTGGAAAGAAGGATGATCCAATCAGAACAAGAGCATTCCTTAAGAACAATGCAGACTGTCAATTAGGTCTTGTATCTCTGATCGAGCCAACTTCTGTTGATCATGCTCTAGAAGATCCAGACTGGATAATTGCTATGCAAGAAGAACTGAATCAGTTTACAAGGAATGATGTTTGGGATCTTGATCCTAGATCAGATGGATTCAATATCATTGGTACAAAATGGGTCTTCAGAAACAACCTCAGAATGAGAAGATGAGAAATTCTTACGTATGAGTATCCTTTGATATGAAATTATTTTTTAAGAAGTTCTGATAGAAATCAATTAGAAATTGTGATTCAGTTATTACTAACGTTTCAGTGTTTAAGTTGATTCAGAATCTCTCTAAAAGCAAAACAGCTGTAACTGGCTATCCAGATGGTAAACACGTGTTCACTATTCCTGGACAAGCGTGCGTGCAGTTGAGGGGACGTCTACTTAGGTAACTGTGCAAATCACGTCTTTTGTCATTATTATCTCTCCTCATGTCACGTAACATTAAATGCTTTTCATCATTTACTCTCTTTCAGTTTTTTTATACTCTTCAAACGTTTCTTTTCCCTCTCATATTTCTCTCTCTCTGCATTCGGTTTCTTTTTCATCTCTCTCTTTTCATATCATAAACCCTAGCAGTTTCCAACATCTGAAAATTCATCATGAATCCATCGTCAAGCTCTGGGAATCAAGACAATGATAGAAAACAAAAGAGAAAGGCATCTGCTGAACCAGAAACCAAACCTAAAAGAGTTAGGATCTCCTATGACCCTCTCAAAGTGTATCAACCCCTTGACGGTTCCCGTCAATCACCTCCCTCTTCAAAGACCTCCACCACCTCTTCCTCCTCATTCATCCTCTCGGAACCACCTTCTTCACCATCTGATATCTCCTCTCCTTTAACCCTTCCATCAGATATTTCTTCATCCCTCTCATACCCTTTTCCCACCAGAACACCTAATCCCTATAGTGTTGTTCTTCCCGATTCAAGGTTCACTGTCAACCCTCCAACCCCTACCACTCAAACATATCTGGAGCTTTTACATGGTGATGTAAATGGCTGGTTGGAGATTCTAGGTGCTGCTCACCTTAATCATCTGGATGAGTATGCTACAAACAACCTCTGGAATACCTTTCGTCAGGATTTTCTGGATAAGGCTACAGACACTCAGAGAAGGATTATGTCTGAAGCTCCTGGTGTTCGTGGTCTCCGGTTGGAAGTTGGTGAGAGCAGCCACCACTGTCTCATCAGGAACAGAAGCGTTCTTGAAGAGAAGATACCTGCAGATGAGTTGGAAGAAGAAAATCTCTGCAGAGATATCGTGGTGTGGAAACCCCGGTCTTCTGTGCTCTGGTTTCCTGTGCTGACTGGAGATTTTCAGTGGCTGTTCAACTGGTTCAGAATGAACCCCTCTGAAAAAGCACCTCACATGGTCTTTCCAGTAGTGGTTTATCGTGCTGAAGTTGCTGGTCCTACTCCTCCAACAAACCTAGCAGCTATTCTTCAAGCATTGGAAGATGGAACTTCTGAGCTGCCTGCACCAGAATATGCTAAGGCTCCTTCTGAGTCAGACTCAGATGAGGAAATGGGAGATGCACAAGCTGAAGATCTTCCAGAAGATCACCCTGCTGAGATTGCTGTCCCTCTGGGCAGAAATACTGGTGCTTCTTCTTCTGGTGAAACCTCAGCTCTGATGGAGACCTTGGAAACTCTTCATCAGAATCAAGCTATGCTGGCTTCTCGTTTGGACGCGCAAGAAGCAGCCAATGCTGAGTTTCGTTCCTTCATGACAAGGCAAGCTACAAGCACTGACGGGATTCATGATGTTCTGGCGCGGATTTTGCGTAGGCTAGGATCTTAGTCTTTTGGTCTTTGTAGTTTCCTTTCCTTGTTGCATCTGTTTTCCTGCATTCCCTTCTTGTAAATTCTCTTTTGCTGATCAATGAAAAAGTTTCTTTGTGTTTTACATTCCAGTGAATGTTCTCTTTTGTCGTTTTATACATCTGAATCTTTTTTAAAATATTCTTTTTGATGTTATGACAAAAAGGGGGAGAAAGATAAATGATAAATGATTTGATTAAATCTATCAGTTGCTGGGTAAAGGCTCCCACACATTCACTAACAAGAACTGCAAGTTCTATATGGTTTAAGTGTTTTGCAGGTACAGAGAAGTGAAGAGAATCTTCAAAAGCAAACACAAGAAGCAAAACCATGGAAACTGAAGCAAGCTGAGTGCTGTCAAGCTTCAGAGATCAGAAGCAAGAAAGAAGAATGAATCAGAAGCACTGATAATAGAATTTGAATATCATTGTCTATCATGTTCTGACAAAATTCTATTTGCTTTGATACATATAATGTTATGGCTCTGATACATTATTTGCTCTGATACACGTTTTTAGCCTAAATGCTCTGATACATTTGGCTCTGATACATATCATGTATTTGAATATACATTTTATGTTCTAACTCGTTCATGCTGACTTTTGTCGTTTAGTTTTTGTTCTGTAACATTTCAGGATGTAGAGATGCTCTGATGATGCTCTGGTACATTCAACAATGTTCTGATACAAATCTAGCATGAAGTGATGATTGGTAGACATTCAAAGTTCTGAAGCTATCCGAGGGAAGCAGAAATCAGAAGATGTGAATGTTCCAAAAGATCCAGAAAATTCAAGTTCTGAAGCTGTCCTGAATGGAAGCAGAAGTCAGAAGCTGTGAATGTTCCAAGGATCTAAAGAAATTCAAGTTCTGAAGCTGTCCAATGGAAGCAGAAGTCAGAAGCTATGAATTCTCTGAAGGCAGAAGCTTATATGATCGTCTCTACCGAAATAATCAGGGAAGTCTTTTATCAAAGTTCTTCGAGTATTTATTTCAGGGGGAGATTATTTATCTCAGGGGGAGATTGTTAATCTCAGGGGGAGACATATTCATATGCTTATGCTATAGCTGTGTAATTTGTCTTTTGCCGTCTACTCTTTCTGATCGCAAATTCATATCATTTATATATGTTTTTGTCATCATCAAAAAGGGGGAGATTGTTAGAACAAGATTTGTTCTTATCAATTATCTTAGTTTTGATGATAACAATAATATGAATTTTGCTTAAGATAATATGGTACTCTAATCCAATGCAATTTCCCTTTCAGGAAATATATATAAAGAGTACGCATAATTCAGCGCTCAGAAGATGTGTCTCAAAATGGTTCAGCATGCAACATCAGAACATGGTCTGGCAAGACATCAGAAGATGGTCGAAGCAGAATCAGAACATGGGTCTATGGAAGCATCAGAAGAACATGAGATCAGAAGCACTGAAGATCAGAAGATGGTATCACGCTCAGAAGCACTTCAAGGTCAGAAGATCAGAAGATGCTATGCACCAAGCTGTTTGACTCTGATGATATTCAAACGTTATATTCACAAACATCAGATCAGAAGGAAGTACACGTGGCAGACTACGCTGACTGACAAAAGGAACGTTAAAGCTACTAAAGGCTACGTCAGTAGACACAGCGTGAACAAGGCTCGAGGTAGTTGACAAAAGCGTATAACATTAAATGCAAAGCTGTACGGAACACGCAAAGCATTAAATGCATTCAACGGTCATCTTCTCAACGCCTATAAATATGAAGTTCTGATGAGAAGCAAGGTTAACGATTCTGCACCAAAACAACTTATATCAAACTTGCTGAAACGCTGTTCAAATCTAAACTCAGAATCTTCATCTTCATCAAAAGCTCACTACATTGCTGTTGTAATATCTTAGTGAGATTAAGCTTAAACTGTAAGAGAAATATCACAGTTGTGATTATCGCTTTTAAGAAGCATTTGTAAACTCTTGAATTGATTACATTAAGTTGTAAGGAACTAGAGTGATCGTGTGATCAGTATACTCTAGGAAGTCTTAGCAGTTGGCTGAGCAGAAAGTCTTAGGAGTGAACTAAGCCTAGAGTGATCGTGTTGATCAGTAGACTCTAGAAAAGTCTTAGGAGTGAACTAAGCAGTTGTTCCCGGAGTGATCAGTGTGTGATCAGAAGACTCTGGAAGACTTAGTTGCGGACTAAGTGGAAAACCATTGTAATCCGTGCGATTAGTGGATTAAATCCTCAGTTGAGGTAAATCATCTCTGCGGGGGTGGACTGGAGTAGCTTCGTTAACAGCGAACCAGGATAAAAATAATTGTGCAATTTATTTTTATCGTCCAAGATTTAAAGTCACACTTATTCAATCCCCCCCCTTTCTAAGTGTTTTTCTATCCTTCAGTATTAGCTTGCTCCGAGTCAACAGAGCGAAAGTTTGAGATTAGGAGATTTAAATAGATAACAACCTCGTAAAATAGGCATTTTATTAATTACATTGTTTCCAAAAAGCTCTTCTAAAATCTAATGGGATGGCGAAAGCGTACGTTAGGATTAGGATAGTAGTCTGAATCAACAGAGCGAAAGTTTGAGACGAGGATTTTTAATCAATTGGAATTAGTAAAGATTTTTAATTTAATTATGCAAGAGCCAATGAACCTTCGGATTACCTTTAGTTAAACGAAATACATACTGACATCTGTCTTTTATTATTATTCTTTATTTTCTCACAATCACTTTCCCTTAGGAACAATCGAAAATTTTAGTACTCCTAGCTTTACATAGTAACCTTAGATAACGGTAGATCGATTCATAGTCCCTGTGGATTCGATATCTTTTAAAACTACACGACACGACTGTGCACTTGCAGTTATCAGATTTATAGACACGTAAAGTCGCGATCAAGTTTTTGGCGCCGTTGCCGGGGACTATTTAAGTCGATATCGTAACTCACTGTTACACCGTAGAGACTAGGAAAATTCTTCCCTTTCTTTTTGAACGATTGTATGCCAAATACTCGTTCAGAAGGAGGAGACTTAATACAACGAATTAACGAGATCGAACGTTTCATTAACGTTAAACGTCGAGCTCGCAACCTTCCCGAAGTAGCAGAAATTCCGATTAATCAGGAATTGAATTTTACTGATCAAATCAATCAAATCACCCCGAAGTTAGAGATGGCTGCTATTCGTCCTCTTAGAGACTATGCAATTTCGAACTGAAACCTTCACTGGTCCAAGCTGTTCAACAGAATCAATTCTCTGGAAGCCCTGTAGACGACCCCAATCTCCATTTATCCGTGTTCGTGCAATACGCCGACACTATCAAAGCCAACAACGTTAGTTCCGAAGCTATTCGATTACGCCTTTTCCCTTTCTCCTTGAGAGATAGAGCGAGAGCGTGGCTTCAATCCCTGCCTTCCAATTCCATAACTACGTGGGACGAATTGAAGAGAGTATTCTTAGCAAGATACTTTCCGCCTAGCAAAACTGCTATGCTTAGAGGTCAAATCAACGGATTTACCCAGAAAGATAACGAATCGCTTTTCGAAGCTTGGGAACGTTACAAGGACATGCTTAGAATATGCCCTCATCATGGACTCGAACCATGGCTGATCATCCATACCTTTTATGGTGGTCTCTTATATAACACTAAAATGACTATAGATGCCGCTGCTGGCGGAGCATTAATGGACAAACCCCATGATGAAGCATACAAACTCATAGAGAACATGGCACAAAACCATTACCAATGGGGAGGAGAACGCGCCGCTCTAGAGAAAGCCCAAACCAAAGGAGGAATGTACGAAATTAGTGGTATAGACCGCGTTAACGCTAAAGTAGACGCTTTAACTCAAAAGATCGAGAATTTAACCATCACTCCTTCAGCCACCGCTGCCGCTGTAGCACCTAACTGCGAGATTTGTGGATTGACTGGGCATGTAGTTGCTGAATGCCAACTCTTGACTGGAATCCCATCTGATCAAGTAAATTACGCTCAAGGAAACCCTTATTCTAACACGTACAACCCTGGATGGAAAAACCACCCGAACTTTTCTTATAAGAACAACAATGCGTTGTACGCGCCTGGACAAGCACCTGCTGTACCACCTGGCTACCAAAAAGCGCCTGTAGCTGCTCAAAACACCCCTAGGAAGTCAAACCTAGAAATCATGATGGAGAACTTCATAGCTTCCCAACAACAAACCAATAAAGACTTCCTGAATCAAAACATCCACAATAGCGAGCAACTAAAACAACTATCGAACAAAGTAGATGCTTTAGCTACGCATAACAAAATGTTAGAAACTCAAATCTCACAAGTAGCTCAACAACAAGCACCTACTGCTGCCCCTGCTGGCACGTTTCCTGCTCAACCACAACCTAATCCTAAAGGACATGCGAACGCGATAACACTACGAAGTGGAACTAATTACGATGGACCCATAGATCCTAGAACCCAAAACGTACCCATGTCACAACAAGAGCCAAAGGAAACCCAAAAGAAAACAACCGACGAACAAACTGCTAAGACTGATGAGAACAATAACGAAGTGGAACCCGAAAAAGAGAAACCTTATGTTCCACCACCACCTTACAAGCCACCAATTCCTTACCCTCAAAGATTAGCCAAATCAAAAACCGAAGCGCAATTTAAAAGATTTGTAGAACTTCTGAAGCAATTAAACATAACCATACCATTCACAGAAGCCATAACTGAGATGCCTTCGTACGCTAAGTTCTTAAAAGAAATCTTATCAAACAAAAAGAAACTCGAGGATAACGAAACTATAACGCTTACCGCTGAATGTAGCGCTATCATCCAAAACAACATGCCTCCAAAACTGAAAGACCCTGGTAGTTTCTCTATACCCTGCGTAATTGGAAAAACCATCATAGAGAAAGCCTTGTGCGATTTAGGAGCTAGTGTTAGTTTGATGCCTCTTTCGACCTGTAAGAAACTCAATCTAGGTGAGCTTAAAGCAACAAGAATGTCTCTTCAACTGGCAGACCGTTCAGTTAAATATCCTGTAGGAATGTTAGAGAATATCCCTGTTCGTGTAGGTCAATTCTACATCCCGACTGACTTCATCATTATGGATATCCAAGAAGATTCTAACATCCCGATCATTTTAGGAAGACCATTTTTAGCGACCGCTGGTGCAATTATAGATGTAAAGCGAGGAAAGCTTACTTTCGAAGTAGGAGAAGAGAAAATAGAATTTATCCTTTCCCAATTCCTAAAAGCACCTTCTATAATTGACACATGCTGTTCTGCTGACATAATCGACGAGTGTGTCAAGGAAATAAAATCCGAACCAAATAAGGAAACCGAAACCCTAAGAATTCCTATGCCGCCAATTTTTGAAGATGACAACTGGCGTGAGGAATATCAAGATAACCACCTGAGTGAATGCTTAGCTTTAACCCCTGATCCTATACCTGGACCAAAGAAACCTGCTATAGAGCTGAAGACACTTCCTACCGATCTTAGATACGAATTTCTAGACGAAGAACTAAACCGACCAGTTATAGTGAACGCCAACTTAGGACGAACCGAGACTGAAAAATTACTTAATGTCCTAAGAAAATACCCTACCGCTTTAGGATACAACATATCAGATCTGAAAGGTATAAGCCCTTCTCTGTGTATGCACCGCATTATGCTCGAAGACGATAGTAAAACCTCTAGGGAACATCAAAGGCGAATAAATCCTATTATGAGCGATGTGGTTAAAAAGGAAATCCAAAAACTGCTAGAAGCTGGAATAATATATCCTATATCCGATAGTAAATGGGTTAGCCCTGTTCACGTCGTACCAAAGAAAGGAGGAGTCACTGTAATCACTAACGCAAAAGGAGAATCTGTAGCACAACGTACCCAAACTGGATGGAGGATGTGCATTGACTATAGGAAGCTAAATAAAGCTACCCGAAAAGACCACTTCCCTTTACCTTTCATAGATCAAATGCTCGAACGCTTAGCTAAACACTCACATTTTTGTTATCTGGATGGATACTCCGGATTTTTCCAAATTCCTATCCACCCTGACGACCAAGAGAAGACCACATTCACCTGTCCTTATGGTACATTCGCCTATAGACGAATGCCTTTTGGACTCTGCAATGCACCCGCGACCTTCCAAAGATGCATGATGGCAATATTTGCCGACTTCCTAGATGGAATAATGGAGGTCTTTATGGACGACTTCTCTGTCTGTGGAGGAAGTTTTGAAACATGTTTAGAAAACCTTGAAATGGTGCTTAAACGATGCGTAAGCGTAAACCTAGTCCTTAATTGGGAAAAATGCCATTTCATGGTTCGACAAGGAATTGTACTTGGACACATCGTATCCGATAGAGGAATCGAAGTTGATAAAGCAAAAATCGAAATTATCGAAAACCTTCAACCTCCCAAAACCGTTAGAGAAATAAGAAGTTTTCTGGGACATGCTGGTTTTTACCGACGCTTCATTAAGGATTTCTCTAAAATAACCAAACCCTTAACTGAACTACTCATGAAAGACGCCGAATTTGTTTTCACCGATAAATGCACTGAAGCATTTCAAACGCTTAAACAAGCATTGATCTCTGCGCCAATCATGCAACCTCCCGACTGGAATGAGCCTTTCGAAATAATGTGTGACGCAAGTGATTATGCTGTAGGAGCCGTTCTGGGACAAAGAAAAGATAAGAAACTACATGTCATATATTATGCGAGTAGAACCCTAGACGAAGCTCAGATGAATTATGCCACGACAGAAAAAGAACTATTAGCTGTCGTATTCGCATTAGACAAATTCCGTTCTTACCTGGTAGGAGCCAAAATAATCATATACACTGACCACGCCGCCATTAGGTACCTCCTAACCAAAAAGGACGCTAAACCAAGACTTTTGAGATGGATCTTGTTACTACAAGAGTTCGACCTGGAAATTAAAGATAAGAAAGGCACTGAAAATGTCGTAGCAGATCACCTCTCTCGATTGGAAAATCTGAAACCCGAACAAGTACCAATTGACGATGATTTCCCTTATGAAAGACTCATCGCCCAATTAGAAGCAAATGAATTCGAACCATACCGTCCAAACTCTGAAACCGAGAAATTAGCTGAAATAGCTTTAGCCCGATCTAACACACCTTGGTATGCAGATTTCGTAAATTACCTAGCTGCTGGTGTGCTTCCTCCTGATCTAAGCTACCAACAGAAGAAGAAATTCTTTCATGACCTAAAACATTACTATTGGGACGACCCACTCCTTTTCAAAAGAGGCCCCGATGGAATCTTTAGACGTTGTGTACCCGAGGAAGAGATAAGAAGCATAATAACACATTGTCATTCTGCACCGTGTGGAGGACACCATAGCACATCTAGAACCTGCGCCAAAATCCTTCAATCTGGACTTTTCTGGCCCAACCTGTGGAAAGACGTTTACTTTGCTGTACTAAGCTGCGATAGATGCCAACGAACTGGAAACATTTCAAGACGCGATGAAATGCCTCAAAAAGGCATTCTAGAAGTAGAAATATTTGACGTATGGGGAATAGACTTCATGGGACCGTTTCCGTCATCGTTTGGAAATCAATATATACTCGTAGCCGTCGATTACGTTTCAAAATGGATAGAAGCTATTGCTTCTCCTACGAACGATACACGAGTAGTTATTAAACTTTTCAAAAACGTCATCTTTCCTAGGTTCGGTGTGCCAAGATTGGTAATTAGCGATGGTGGTTCCCATTTCATTTCAAGAATACTTGAGAAACTCCTTCGAAAATATGGAGTAAATCATCGAATAGCCACACCATACCATCCACAAACAAGCGGTCAAGTAGAAGTATCTAACCGTGAAATAAAACAAATATTGGAGAAAACTGTTGCTATATCGAGGAAAGATTGGTCAACCAAGCTAAATGAAGCTTTATGGGCTTATAGAACAGCTTTCAAAACTCCAATAGGAACTACCCCATTCAAACTCGTTTATGGAAA
Organism: Vicia villosa; assembly: GCF_029867415.1. Taxonomy (NCBI): domain Eukaryota; kingdom Viridiplantae; phylum Streptophyta; class Magnoliopsida; order Fabales; family Fabaceae; genus Vicia; species Vicia villosa. The sequence continues at coordinate 14,157,717 of NC_081182.1, forward strand.
ATCATGCCACCTACCAGTAGAGTTAGAACATAAAGCCTATTGGGCCATTAAGAACTTAAACCTAAACTACACTGCCGCTGGTGAGAAACGACTTCTAGACATAAACGAATTAGAAGAACTTAGACAAGACGCTTACGAAAACGCCAAAATCTATAAAGAGCGAACGAAAAAATGGCACGACAAGCGTATATCTAGGAAAATTTTTAGCATAGGCGATAAAGTGCTCTTATTTAATTCTAGACTAAAATTATTTCCTGGTAAGTTACGATCTAGATGGTCTGGCCCTTTTGAAATAACTAACATATTTCCGAGTGGAGCGATAGAAATCAAAGGAGAAACCGTCAAACCTTTTGTCGTAAATGGGCAACGTCTTAAGTATTACCATCATCTCGAATACGATGAAAACATCGAAGTTTTTAAACTTGACGAACTGCCCGCTCTTTCGAAAAAATAGTTTTCTATTTTTAAAATCGTCGAGCTTACGACATTAAACAAAGCGCTTGGTGGGAGACAACCCACATTTATTTATTCTTTTTATTTTTATTTTTTTTATTTTAAATTTTTATTTTATTCTATTTTATTTTTAAAATTTTTAATCTTTAATTTCCATTTAACTATTCTATTTTTAATTATTCTAGATTTTAATTTTCTTACTATTTTTCATACATCTTATAATAACTATTATAATTATAGCTGCTTTCTTAATTCGAGAAAATACTTCCTTTTTATAATTATAATTATTATTATAACTTGTTTTATTTAATTTTATTTTTTTAAAATTAACACTAGCCTAGTTCTAACTTAATCTTAATATTTTCAACTTCTAGGTTTTTCATTTAATTACTAACTACGATGCAAGAAGTTGACAATATGGAAGTTGTGTTCCGTGGTAGAGGACAAGAAGCAAGATTTAACAAGCTGGCCGAAAGACACATGGAATTGACTTGCTATCCTCACCAACCAACTATGGTGAAGCTTGGTATCGAAGAAAGCATCCTACACCTGCTTAACCAAATCGGTTGGACTGGTTCTCACTTGTTCCGCAAGTTTAGCACTTATCGGAAGCTCACTCTGGAATTCTTGAGCTCCCTGACCTATCTTCCAAACTGTGGACAAGGACTGAAAAAAGGAGTTATTCTCTTTAGACTCTTTGGTATGGAGTTTAATTTCTGCATCCGAGACTTTGCTGAAATGTTAGAACTACCTCATGGACCTGATGCATACGCCCAAGTAGCTGAAGAAAATCTTCCATACTGGGAGTTGGAAAAATACTGGGGCAAGATCACTGGAAACGACAACCCTGAAGAGAATGAATTTCAATCTGAGAACATCCACAATCCTGCTTTCCGCTACTTTCACAAGATCCTTGCTCACTACATTTTTGGAAAGCCTGATAATGTCACTGAAGTTACTAGAGAAGAGTTGTTCATCATGTTTTGTACATCTCAGAATCGCCCGGTCAATGCCATCGCATTCATGCTAACAAACTTCGAGCGCATCACGCAAGACGAAGTTTCACCCATTAGGATTGGCGGATTTGTCACTATGATCGCTAATGCCATAGGAATGAGAGTGCCTTTGCTTAGATTGACACCTTTTGGTACCCATACCTCTATGGACATCAATTTCTGCTTTAATCGAGGTATCATCGGTAATCTTGGACCTGATCGTTTTGAATTGCTCATTGATAACAAAGTTTGGTATCAGTTCACCTTACCGAATCCTAGGACAAGTGTGCACAACCCTACCAACTGGCTTTACTATGGTCAGATTCCTGAGAGAGAGCCATCACCTGAAACTCCTCAAGCTTATGAACATTTTGATGAGGAAATGCCTGCATCTGAATCTGAACCTGAAACACCTCCTGGTTATTATGAACCTCTTCCTGTTGATGAACCCATTCCTGATTATGAACCTCTTCCTATTGATGAACCTGTATCTGAGTATGAGCCTGAAACTCGTTCTGAAGATTCCGTTGAAGATCACACTGTTGATATGACTGATGTCGAGGTCGAGCAACAACAACCCGCTACATCTACCGCATCGGTGAATCAAAGAATGCCTGATCTGAATACGCACGAACAAGCAATCAATGCACTACAACAAGATGTACAACATGTGCGCAACGAGCTTCACACTTTGCAAATGCATTTCTTCGATTTCATCGACACCGTCAATGCTCAGTTCGACGAAGTTTTCAAGCACATTCAGTCTAATCAGAACAACAATAGACGTGGCTAGATGTGACCGTTTAGATTATTAGATTTTATTTCTAGTTTTAGTAATTTCTATTCCTAGTTTAGATTTTCATTTTTCTGCACTTTTACATTCTGCTTATATTAACACTCAGTACTGGTTTAATATTCAATGCAAATTTCTTTTGATTACTGCTACTGTGTGATATTACCCTGCTATTAACTGCTATATATATTTGCCTGGCTATCACTTTTTGCTGTTAATGGTATTGAAATTCAACACTGTTCTGAACTGATGGACACCTTTTTGCTATTAATGGTATCAGTCAGCACTGTCTGGTCACCTGCATGCGTGACCCACTTGCCTGCCACAGGAGACGACCATCTCCATCTGTGTGGGACCAGTTGGCACGAAACAAGGGACAGGAGACGCACGTCTCCATGCTCTGCCCCAGCAGACTGGCTGCCTGAGACGCACGTCTCCCAAGGCCAGCAGTCTGCATTTGACCACGCAGACCATTCCTCTCTCCCTCTTGAATTTTGAATTTGAATTTCAAAATTCATTCTCCTCATTCTTCCCCTATTTATTCCATTTAAACTCCATTAACCTCATTCATCCTCCATCATTCACCTCTTAAACTCCATTCATTTCCCATTCTCTATTCTATTCAAACTTCAAACACCACCATTAATCCATTTTAATTCTCCATTAACCACCCCATTTTCAAACCTCACTATAAAACCACACCACCACCACTCTTCTTCCTCACAACTATCATACCATTCTCTACTCTTCTACACTCCATTTTTATTTTTCATTTCCATACTCACCATGCCTCCACGTTCATTAATCCGTAGTGAGCGTCCCGAGCGACCACCTCCCGACCTTTCAACCATTATCTTCCGAGATGATGCTCAACGAACAAAATATGTTGCTTTCTACGAACGTTCGGTTGTTCCCACAAAATTTGTGAACACCGAGTGTCTAGAAACTTTGGGTCTCATTGATGGTGTCACCCGTTTGCTCACTAAATCTAGCCTCCACCATCTTTGTACCGAACCCGTACCTACTTATGAGCCGCTCGTCTTAGAATTTTTGAGTTCCTTCAACTACGACACTCCCTCTACTCAACCATTCTCAACCGGTACCATCCAATTCCGGATGTTCAACCGTGAATATGCTCTAGATCAAGATGTCGTAGCTTCATATTTGCATTTTAATCATGCTCCAATTGCTCACCGCTCAATCTTTCAAGAACTCAATGGTCGATCCTGGGAGGATCTCGCTTTTGAATTTTGGTTCCATCTCACTGGAGAAAATCCAACCGGTTGGAGAGCTCTTCATGCTTCTCACATTCAAAACCCCGCTATACGTTATTTTCAACGTGTCTTGGGGCATATTATTTTTGCAAGATCCAACAACCACAAGGTAAACCAAAATGAATTATTTTTCCTTTACTGTGCGCTTAACAATATCCGTTTCAATGCCGCACCGTTTATGTTCCAACACATCCAAGGCTTAGTCAACGCCCCCGCTACAAATCCATTCTTGCTTGGAGGCATTATTACTACCTTGGCCTGTGCTTTAGGTCTTGGTGACGAGCTCCTATCACTCTCTCATCTCATGAAGCCTGCTCAGTCACTCGATCTCACTTACTGCCGCGATTCCCACTTGGTTTCACCCCGCCATGATGGCCGATACACTTTGGTCGTCAACAAAGTTCCTATTCCTTATGTCATCCTTCCTTGTCCTGAAAGAATTAACATCCGTTATGTTCAACGTTGGAGGCTTATTGAAGACAACCCTCAAGATGACCAACAAGAACATCCTAATGAACCTATGGATGCAAATGAAGAAGAACTCAACCAAGGGCAAGCTGATGTCAACCAACCTCCTCCAAACAACCCTCCGCCTATCACTCTTGAAGCCATGTATGCCGCTATTCAACGCCAAGATCAACTCGTTCAAGCTATGCAGACAAACCAAACTGAAACAATTAGGCTCATCCGAGAGATGCAACAGGAGCACCGTGACTATGCTATTAGGAACGAAAGTCAATACGCTGAAATTGCCACATATTTGCATGATCTTGACATTCGTGTTAATGACTCTCCTGATAGACGTCGCCGTGTTCGTACAAGAGGCGCGAGCAGTTCTCAAAACCGCAACAATGAGGAGTAGTTCTTATGCACTGAGGACATTGCATCATCTAAGTCTGGGGGAGTCGTATTATTTATATTTCCTTTAGTTTTATTTTTCCCTTCAGTTATTTCCCTTCCTTGTAATGTTTTTCTAATTCAATAAAGAATATTTATGGAATTTAAGTCTTATATGTATAATTCCGTAGTTATTTCAATTTCTTCCATTTTCTTGAGCCATAACAAAAATTTTTGCTCCTAAACGATAAACGCAAACCCCACACGTTCGAGAAATACGAAGCTACTCAATCACTCAACGCACCGAAACTGAATTAGTCAATATCCTTATTGTCGCAACACTCTAAAACCCCCGAGTATACATAACCGATTTGAATACCCGTTATACCAAAACCATCGACTTTAAGTTTTGAAATAACCCTTAGTAGTTTATTCTAGCAGTCGGCACCGTCTTAGATACAAACTACGCAGAGAGTCGATGAATATAAGTGTATGATCCTCATAATAATTATGTGTTCAACTATAAGAAGAAATGTGCCTACTAAGTAAGGTGATCCTCACAAGATCATTTAACCTAACGGTCGCAAATCTCATATACAAAGAATTTAAAAACTCACTGTCGATTGGTTCAGAAGTCATCTGGTAATGAACTTGGTAGGAAGGACTATTGTCCGATTCCCCACAATCTACAAGTGAATGCTAAGGAGTGTACCACATATTGTGCCAGAACTCCATGAGAAGGATCATAGTCACTAACCGACTACTCTGCTATGTGCGTGTCAAGATAATGGGCTTAATGTGATTGCGCGCGAATGAAAAGGGTGAAACATGATGACAAGTCAAATAGGTCGAGCTATAATGGCATGATTCGGATTGGTATGCATACTGGGAGTTGTTTAGTGTTGTTACTATAGGTTTATTGCTAAGATTCGTTATTTCCGAATAAGAGCACTATGTAGCTAAGTATGACTGAACGACGTGGTGGAAGTATGTTTCATTTATCTTTATCTTCTTATTTTGCTTGAGGACAAGCAAAGGTTCAATTCTGGGGGAATTTGATAACACGATTTTATATCGTATATTTAGCCTAAAATCCATAGATATTTATAGCATTTTCCGTTTATTATGTTAATTTATTATGATATTACGCGTGTATTTGCTTTATTTCAGGTTTTACACTTCAATTGCGACTATTTGCGAAAAGGAAAGAAAATTGAGCTTAAATGACCAATATTTATGCCTAAAAGTTGAAAAGGGAGTGCTGAAGTGAAAGAGGGGTGCAATTAAGGACCCAAAGGCCCAAAAGAGACGAACCAGCCCACAAAGGAACAAAATTGCGTGGCCCAAACCTGCCCAGCAAGTGGAGACGCACGTCTCCACATCCTCTATGCCACGTCAGCAAAGGGAGACGCACGTCTCCATGTTCCTACATCTTCTCCACTTGAGACGCACGTCTCAAGTCACGTACCCAGTCTCCCTGAAGAATCGGAGACGCACGTCTCCAAGTCCCGGTCTGCAAAAAGTTCCGTTTTTCACGCAAAGCAACTGCAAAGCCTCACCTATAAATAGAGGCAGTCACTTCAGTCCAAAGTGTCCGATTTCCTGCCAACGAAGTGCTGCCGAAATTGTACCGCGAACTGCTTTTTTTTATTCTGTCTTCATTTAACCGTCTATTTTCTCACAACGATTTCTACACTGGAAATTGTTGTGAACTTTTCATAGATCTAGCCTTACGTTAGATTTATCGCTTTATTTTCCTTGTTTTTATTTTCTGCCATTTAAATTCCGAAGAACGATCCAGCCAACCTGTGGTGGAAGTTCGAGTACTTCAAGATTCAATTCAATCCAGATTTATTTTAATTCAGGTTTTTTTATTTACCGCCTTATTTATATTATTTATTTGCATGATATATTATATGCCATTTAATATGCTTATTATTATGAACCGAACCGATTTACGCATGTTTAACCGTATTAATATGTCTGGCTAAATTACTAAAGGTGTCGGTATGTAAAGTAAGTTAACCGTAGGGATCCGAAATAAATTGGCTTAAACTATGTTTTATTAATTATCACTTATTTTTGGTTTATATGTCTAGTTTAATTAGTAAGTCTTAAAACCAATAGAGCGAAAGTTTGAGGGATTAGGACGGTCAAAGGTTAAAACCAATAGAGCGAAAGTTTGAGGTCTTTAACTGGATAGTAGACATAGGACATTAGTTTTAAGGATGGCGAAAGCGTATTAAAACTGATTGGAACTTATTTATTTTCAAAAATTGTTTTTACACTCGAGCGGGATGGCGAAAGCGTACGTTAGGGGTATTAGCTTGCTCCGAGTCAACAGAGCGAAAGTTTGAGATTAGGAGATTTAAATAGATAACAACCTCGTAAAATAGGCATTTTATTAATTACATTGTTTCCAAAAAGCTCTTCTAAAATCTAATGGGATGGCGAAAGCGTACGTTAGGATTAGGATAGTAGTCTGAATCAACAGAGCGAAAGTTTGAGACGAGGATTTTTAATCAATTGGAATTAGTAAAGATTTTTAATTTAATTATGCAAGAGCCAATGAACCTTCGGATTACCTTTAGTTAAACGAAATACATACTGACATCTGTCTTTTATTATTATTCTTTATTTTCTCACAATCACTTTCCCTTAGGAACAATCGAAAATTTTAGTACTCCTAGCTTTACATAGTAACCTTAGATAACGGTAGATCGATTCATAGTCCCTGTGGATTCGATATCTTTTAAAACTACACGACACGACTGTGCACTTGCAGTTATCAGATTTATAGACACGTAAAGTCGCGATCAGTGACCTCCAGTCGAATGATATCCTATTAGGATCATTTGACTCGACTTGTCATCAAGTTTTCTTCTCAACTGATTTGGCATATGTCTATGTGCTATAGATCCAAATACCTTCAGATAACTCAATCTAGGTTTCACACCAAACCAACATTCTTCTGGCGTAATTTCTTCTAGCTTATTCGTTGGACATCTGTTCAAAATGTATGTTGTCATCAACACAGCTTCACCCAAAAACTCTTTAGGTAAATGCTTGCCTTTCAACATACTTCTCATCATATTCATTATGGTTGGAGTATTTCTTTCTGCCATTCCATTATGTTATGGAGTGTAGGTGGCACCACCTCTCTTTCAACATAACATGTTTTCTTATCTTTTACTTTTCTAGGATTTTCATTAGTTATTTACTAATGGCTCATTTAGGAAATCGATTACCAGACATTCTCATTATTATTCTTAGTAGCTACGTAGAGATTAATGATTCGTCATCTCGAACTAAGATAAAGGTGATTTATCCATAGGTGGCAATACCATAAGTGGAAAACCCATGAGTGACTAATTGAGAAAGTATAGAGCATTCCCTTACCAGGATAAAAATAAGACATGTTTTGGTTTTAAATATGATGAAATTATGGATGCAACACTGATATATGTTAGGAATCTTATGGAGGAATGAACGTCTCACAATGTTTCTAGGTGTATAAGGCATTTGTTTAATTGTGAAGCTATTGTGGGTGATATTACATGGTAGTTAGAAGAATAATCAAGATATGATACTCATAATAGGCATTTTTTTAGCTGTTGACCATGAAACAAACATGGGAAGGAGGGCACCACCAACTCTTGGACTTCCTAAAGATGCTGCTAAATGTCCCTAGGTATACGACAAAATCCTAGGGACTATGTCTTGGTACACCATTGAAGATATGCTCCCAGGTTGATACAAAGTATTCCACCAATTGGCTGAAGACTTTATTATTGGTATATCGACCGGTCCAACACATATTGAAATAGGAGTCGGTTCGACAGGAAGCTTTTGAAAACGCAATGCACCCAGGTAAATAAAAAACGAGATGGACACAGAGGTTAAACGAGCATCCCACACCTAAAAGGTGACCCACATAGGTCTTCCCCGAAACCCCGCAGTAACTAAGGTAAACAACGTAAAAAAAGACGACGACGCAACATCAATAACAATTAAATCTGAGTCTGTGGTGGCAGACTCTTTCCTGGCCCCTACAATCAAGCAACCTCACAAATGTGAATGAAAGAAAGGGCACCACATACATCTCGACCCATGTGATATTTGGTTGCTTTGTACTCGACCCATGTGATGTGGTTCAGTTTGTTGCATAGATCTTGCTCTCTAGGAAGTTGCCTGGTCTTCAAATTTGTAAGTAATGCACTCCGTAAATAGTAAGGGGTTGTGTAGTTAGTATGAATGTGTAGACTACATGTGCACAAATGCTTGTTCTTTAGGATGAAGTTCATGATTGCCTTCAAGGATTTCAAACTTGGGGGTTCTTAGCTATTTAGGGATTGCCCCCTAACAACTGCACCTTGTTAGATAGGCATATCTGAAAGTTTTTTTTTAACATTGGCATGAATATGAAAATAACATTCCTACACAGACGCCCTTTTTTCATTTATTTCACGTTTTAAGAATGCCTTCCTACCCTGATCACACTTAAGAGGTGATATCTTTTAAACAAGGCAAGATGATGATTATCATACATATGAGCAACTTTAAAGGTTTCAAAAATATATTACTTTGTTACGCCCCTTAACCATACCTATCATAAGAGCCTCTACGAAATCCCACCAAGGACCTTTTACTACATTGAGTGTTCTCCAATGCACCCTTCATTCCTTCCCCGTATTCTTATCCTCATACACCTGGCGATGATAAGTTTCCGAAGTTTTAGAGGCAGAATCATTTTTTGATGAATATGGGGATGTATGTATATAAGGGAAAAAATTTATCTAGTGAGGAGGAGTGGTTGAATAAGGCCCTAACAAAATTCTAGGATAACCTTGGTGTTGAGAATAAAGCGAGTTGTGTGGAGAATTAAGCGTGAGTTCCAAGTTTCACGTTGCTTAGAAAAGTGGAGGTTGAACACTTTATAAATAGAGGACCCATACACCTATCACCTTAAGGTTTTTGGTGATTATGTGGTGTCTCTCTCATTTGTTTGGATGATTCTTTGATATTTAGGTGAGTGTTTGACCCGATGTGAATGCTTCCCCCTCAATGATGATCCAACACTTGGGAGCGTTGAAGAGATGGATTTTGAAGACGTTAATCCTTCCAAGAAGAAACCTGTTAATCCTTCCACAAATAATGCAACTATTATGTATTGGAACAAAATTGGATGAAAAGTTGAAGATGACCATCATGTAAAACATTAGTTGAGGCCTTAAATGATCAAAGAAAGAGGGGAAATCGGGAACTTCAAAGGTTAACACTACAACACTCAAGTTAATATTTGAGAGATGTGGAACTCTTGCAAGTGGAAGCAAGTGAATGCATGAATGTGACTAACTTATATATGAATGACGATTATAACCACTTGGTTGACGGACTTGAATTACAGAGGACCATTAGATGCATATCAATAACTAAGATGAAAGCGAAAAATGTGCTCCTAAGCAATGCCCCATACTATCACTATTATAAGAAAATATTTGATTTTCAGATTCAATGAACAACTTATATATCTTGTCTAGATATAAACCATATACATAAATTATTCAATAAATTTAAAAATAAAATATTTGTTTATAATAATGACGAGAGTAATATTTTCATATATATTATTATACTATAATTTATTTCTATAAATTCTTAAATTTAAATAATGTTATCCTGCTCAATAACATTTTAACTAATATAAAATTTAATTTAATTTTAAACTTATATCATATAAATAAATTATTTATTCTGTTAGTGAAACTGGCTAAAGTTAAATTTTATATAATTTTATTTTGTTACCATATTTATAAATTTTATTATTTTATAAATTTATATTCTTTCTGGTATTTTATTATAAGAGAAGACTTACTTTTTAGATTCATAGAATGAACAACGTATTTAGTCTTTATATGAACTAAATACATTAATTATTAAATGAATTAAAAAAAATAAAATTTCTCAAGATCACAAAGTACAATTTATTTACACTTTTGCACACTTATTAAACCCAAATAATAATAATATTTTTTTATTCAAATGATCGTAACTACTATTTCACCTTTTGGATTCAATAAAAAGTATTAACCTGGGGTTAAAAAACTTCGATTATGCAGCCAAATGTATAACCTTAAAAAACCATTTGAATGCTGAGATATTTTGTTTTTTTAATTAATAAAATTTGTTTTAATTAAAAAAAAAAGGTACAGATCGACGGTCGTTACGAGTCCAATTTAGATCTAGCGGCTAATAATACCCAGGAACGGACGGAGATTAACTATAGTTGAAAATATCTCCGTTATATAAGAGCAATAGGTGTTACCCTTTCCCTTCGTGCTCTCACTCACTTCTAGGTGGATTCTTAATCCTCCTTTTCTTTATTTCCCATTTTAACCCTATCACTAGGGTTTCGTTTCCATGGCTGATTCTGAGTACCGATGCTTTGTTGGTGGACTCGCCTGGGCCACCGACAACGACGCTCTCGACAAAGCGTTTTCCACCTTTGGCGAAATCGTCGAATCGAAGGTCCGTTTGTTGCTGGATCGGATCTGACACCAACCGGATTTGGAATTTCTCGATCCCGTTTGATCTGATCTGTTCTGTTACTGTTACTCTCTGATCTGTTTTCCGTTACTTGAACTATGATACTTGTTACTATAATGATTCTTTTGTTATTCTAATCGGTACGTTCATCTTCATCTTTGATTCAAAGGCGAAGATCGATCGGTTACTATTATGTTTTTATGTTATCTATTTGATGTTGTGAATTTGAGTTAGATCTGATGCGATTTTTGTTTTTTTGTTGTTGTTTAGGTTATCCTTGATCGTGAAACTGGAAGATCGAGAGGATTTGGATTTGTGACGTTTGCATCGGAGCAGTCGATGAAAGATGCTATTGAAGGGATGAACGGCCAGGATCTAGATGGACGTAACATTACTGTGAACGAGGCGCAAAGCCGTGGCAGTGGTGGTGGCGGTGGAGGTGGATACCGTGGAGGAGGTGGTGGAGGATATGGAGGTGGTGGTTATGGAGGAGGTGGTGGTTATAACCGTGGTGGAGGAGGTGGTGGTTACGGAGGAGGAGGTGGACGTCGTGATGGAGGAGGTGGCGGATATGGTGGAGGAGGTGGTTATGGAGGTGGTGGTGGCGGATATGGTGGAGGAGGTGGACGGGACCGTGGTTATGGAGATGGTGGATCTCGGTATTCAAGAGGAGGTGGTGGTGGTGGTTCTGAAGGAGACTGGAGGAGTTAAAGTTGCGTTGATTTAGATTTTTAGTGATTGAAATTGAAGATCTGTTCTATCTGTTATGTCTTATTGGTTATTGTAAGCGTTTTGATTTGGAATGTCGTTTGTGATTTTGAATATCTCTGTTATGCTTTGGTAATTCATGTTTTTGACCTCTGTATGTGTAATATTTGTTCGTGGAAGAATATTTGTTCGTGAAAGAATAGTTGTCAGAAATTATGATCAACAGATAGAAAAATATTTAATATTGCACTTAAAAGTATGAAGTAGTGCTGAATAATAATGTTGAGGTTAAAGATAGGACACTCCACCTATTGAGATTCATCAACGCATAACCTTTTTAAATATAAAAGTGGCATTTAAATATAAATATATGATTTGGCCCTTAATATGGTCGTGAATTTAACATAGTTGTAATTGGTTGATAGTGTAAAATTAAATATAATTGTGTGATTTGTTATTTAACATGGTCGTGATCTTAACATGGTTGTGATTGGTTTATAGTGTCTTAACATAGTTATGATTTTTTACAGTGTATATTTGTTTATTTTTATTTATTTTTAATCAAAGATTGGATGTGATCGCTGGATCCATCTCTCACAAAGACAAGAACAACCAACTTTAAAGGACTAGTCCACCCTCTGTAAACTATACCATTGATAATTTTCCCATTTATATCCTTATTATCTACAATATGGCCAAAACATTGATAATTTTCTCATTTATATCCCTATTATCTACAATATGGCCAAAACAAATCTCATAATATGCTTTCCAGCCTTTACCCCGATAATGCAGCAGCAGCCAATTCAACTCATAAGTCCATGGTGAACTGCAGCATATTATAAATCTTCCTGCCATTAAATTTCTTGTCTTGTAACATAGCTATCCACAAAGTTTGCACTAGATCCCTTTGCTGCAAGATAGCTTTAAACACCCATGTATCAGAGGGCTTAATAGCTCTATTCATCACAATATCATGCTTGAGGTAATAAGCATGGATCCAACGCATCCATAGGCTATTCATCTTGGCGTTGATATTCCACAGTAACTTGAGTAAGAAGATGCGATTCCACATCTCCATCTCCACAATACTGAGGTCGCCTTTAGTCTTTGGCTTACAAATCTTCTCCCAAGCGACTGGACTCTTCCGGCTAGTGGTGCTACTACCTGTCCAAAGAAAAGTTCTACACAAAGTATCCACTCTTTTCAAAACAGCTTTAGGAAACATAAAACATTGCATCCAGTAAGAAAATATAGCATTCAACACACTTTTAATGAGCTGCAATCTTCCAGCATTGCTAAGGAGCCTTGCACTCCAATGGTTTATCCTGCTCAGCAATTTGTCCACAAGAGGCATATAATGGTTCATATTCAGACTTTTACTAGTAATTGGCACCCCTAAATACCTAAAAGGAAGAGAAACTTCCTTATAGGAAGTCATTTGGAGAACGACAGCTTTAATCTGGATAGGAACTCCGCCAAAGTAAATTCTACTTTTGGAGGGATTGACTTTCAAACCCGTGGAATCAAGGAAGATGTGAAGAGTTTGTTGCATCAGCTCAACAGACCCCTATCAAAAAGCAGTAAATCATCAGCAAATGTGAGGTTATTTATCTGAAGTCTCTCACATTTTGAATGGTGATTAAAGTTGGGATTTTCCTGCATTTGAACTAGCAGCCTGTTTAGATATTCCATGGTGATAACAAATAGAAGAGGGGACAAGGGATCCCCTTGTCTGATACCCCTTCTAGCTTCCATTCTATCAGTGTAAGCCCCATTAATCTTGAATCTATATGAAACTGTGGTCACAATTGTCATAATCCAACTCACAAACTGTCTAGGCAAGCCAACCTCCTGCAAAATACTTTTAAGAGACCCCTAATCCACCATATCATAAGCTTTTTGGAGATCAAGTTAGATCATACAACGAGGAGTGCCATTCTTCCTATTGTAGCCCTTGAGTAACTCAACTTCCAAAAAAATATGGTTATGGATTTTCTGCCCAGGGACAAAGGCTGCTTGAGATTTTCTAATAATGGTGCCCAAAACACCTCCAAGTCTGGTTGTGAGAATTTTAGAAATCACTTTGTAGAATGTGGAACAACCAGCAATAGGTCTAAATTCTTTAATTGTTTTGGCTGCACTGTGTTTAGGAATCAAGGTTACCACAGTCTCATTGAAAGCTCTAAGCATCACATTCTTACCAAAGAATTCCTCCACTGCTGCTATCAGATCATGTTCAATAAGCTTCCAGCTAGTTTTGAAGAATTTGGCTCCATAGCCATCTACACCAGGGCTTTTGAGATCACCAATACCTCTAAGAGCCTTCTTGATTTCCTCAACAGTGTCTGGAGCAATGAGACTGGCTCTTTGGGTCATTGACAGCTGGGGGCCTTTTCTCATAGCAGTGATATCAATCACCTTAATGTTGTTCTCCTCAGTGCCCATCAGATTCTTATAGTACTCACACACCTCTTGAACAATATCTTCAAGCTGAATGATAGGGGTACCATCTTCCTTGTAAATAATGTTGAGATTGGTGTTTTGATGCTTTGCTTTGAGGGAAGCATGGAAATAGGCAGAATTGAAATCACCCTATCTCAACCAATCTATTTTTGCTTTTTGTCTCAAAATCTGAACATTCAACTCATGCCAATGAATAAGAGTCTCAGTATACACTTTTACCTTCTCTATCTTGTCAATGTTCATTCTATCAACAATAAGATTCTCCTGTGCCTGCAACAAATCAGTTCTGGCCTGAGCAATAGACCCAGCGATATAAGAGAGTTGCTTACTCAACCTAATTAAAGGGGCCTGTAGTCTCAACAATTTATACCAGAGTTTAGCCATAAGTCTTCCCTGAATAGGTTTATTCCAGCTGGTGGTGACAGCAGCATGGTAACCCTCCACATGGACTATACTATTGGTAAAAGTGAAGTGAGTCTTGTGTCTAATGTGGGTGGTATGATCTTTCAAGCATAAAAGACTGTGGTCAGAAACACTTGGGGGCAGAATATCAAGAGACACATCAATGTTTGTCTGAAGCCAATCAATGTTACCAAGGACATGATCAATCCATGAATATATAGTACCAACAACGTGCTTGTTAGTCAAAGTAAAATAATCTCCTGTGTTGTCTTTCTCATAGAGCCATGCAGTATTCATCAGAAACTAAAGATCAATATATTCACTCTCAATCACAATGCTACGTCCAACTCTATCCATGGATTTGGTCACATTATTGAAATCCCCAACGAGGAACCAAGGTCCCTGCTAGCCATTATGAAGATTCTCTAAATCCTTCCATAAAATTCTCCTTTGGTCAATATGATTTAAGGCATAAATAGCAGTCATCCAGTTTTGGAAATTTCCATTAATGTCATACATTCCACAATGGATCATTTGTGAGATGCTTTTCTCAATCCTAACATCAATACTCTTGTCATCCCACACTATCCAAATTCTCCCATTAGCATGGTCATGATAGTTATCCAGGAATCAACCCCTCAAGTGAAGTTGTTCCCTGATCTTATTAGATTTGTCATGCTTAACTCTAGTTTCAAGCAAAATAGCAATAGTAGGGTGAAGTTGAAGGAGACGGGAGCTAATCTCCCTAAGCTTTCCCATTTTATTTAACCCCCTAACATTCCAAGCCACAACCATTGACCATTATCTTCGGGCAGTAGAGTATCATTCACAATCTCTATTGCCTGAAATACATTCTCACATTGAATACTTCTTGGTGTTGTTGCCAAAGGTTAAGTACCCTTACCTCTTTTGGTTCTGCTAATGGTGTGCCAATCATATGCTAATTGTTTTGTTTTTTTATTTTGAAAGAAAGATGACTTTTTCTTTTCTTACCCGATAGTGATTTTTTGTTTAAAAAGTAATTTTTTATTTATTATGATATTAATATTATGACCTATTTTCCTCTCAGAATTTATAAAAAAAAATTAACTGTGTTGTAAATATGTAAAGAAAACAATTAGTTGTGTTGTAAATATGTAAAAAAAAAATAGTTGTGTTGTAAATATGTAAAATGTGTACCCACAATTTCTCTGTAAAACAAAAATGTATAAATATGAAAATTTTGAATAATATTTAGGCTCTTTTTGGTAACACCAGAAAAAGAGCTTTTAGTTTTTTAGCTCATGCTAACAAAAAAACTCTATTTGATAACTGTCATTTAACATTTAGTTTGTAGCTTTTTTATTAGCTTTTAGTTTTTTAGCTCATGTTAACAAAAAAACTCTGTTTGATAACTGTCATTTAACATTTAGCTTGTAGCTTTTTTATTAGCTTTTAGTTTTTTTTCAAAAGTTATTTAAAGTAGCTTTTAAGCTTGTAGTTTTTAGCTAGTGACTTTTTATTTCATTTATATCCTTATTATTTTACCAAAAATATAGAGCAAAAAAAAAAAAAGAGAAGGAAACATAATCTCCATCATTTATTTTAAAATCTAATGGTTCTGATTCATTCTTTATATTTTCATATAAAAATGTCATTCTCATATGATACATCATATATATATATATATATATATATATATATATATATATATATATATATATATATATATATATATATATATATATATGGAGCATATCAAGTGAGAGCATTTTTAAATGAGAGATGAGATGAAGAAATATCAATCATTGGATTCATCAAGAGAGAGAAATTAATAGCCTCATTAATATATTTAATCTACTTTACAATTTTGTGTTGATTGTTGTCTTAGATTTTTGCTCTATGTTCAGGGTTTGAGTTGTTATAGATATATACTGCTCAAATCTTTATCTAGGATGATTATCTGTTAGTTTCTGGATTCTAGCAAGGTTTGTGATGAATTGTTTCCAGCGAAGCACACCAGAAGCAGCATGACAACAAACAACAAAATATAGCACTGTTTCGACCATAACTTGAGAACCGTAACTCCAATTTGCGCAGGGTTCGAAGCGTTGGAAAGCTTATTCAATGATCTTTCTAACAATTACAAAATATCAACCAAATAGATGGTTTTTTATTCTTAAATTCTGAGCCTTATTCGTTGACGAGTTGGTTCTGTTGCTTAAAATTGTGCGTTTGAAGCCGTGTCTTCGACACTTTATTGCTCATGCTCCAAATACGCATCAATACCTACAAAATGAATAGAAAACTACCAAACGGTACATAAATGAATCAAAAATTCGATTAAACACAAAGTATACGTATTTATGTAATATACACTAAAACCCGTATAAATTGAGGAAAAAGAGAAGATAAGTGGCGCAAAAACTATATACAAAAATAACTACAATTTGGAACTTATCAGAATGGTATAAAAGCTCAAATTAGTTTGATATCATCTTGTTGCAAAATTGCGGTTCGGTTCGTGGTGAGCCTGTGTTAAACCTCGATTATGTTTAGAGGATAATCAGTTATAGACTCCACCTTGGTTCGAGATGAGTCCATAAACAATCTTGGTTTAGCTTGGAGACTAACCACTCAAAGATTTGTTTGTTGTTTGGGATGAAGACTAACATCTTCATTTCACTCTTCGCTATTTGATTGGAAATAAACCTAAAACTTCATTTTTTTCCTTGTATAAGGGGGTTCGTGAGCTTAACCTTCTAAAAACTCATAGACATTATTGAAAATTCTTAAGATCAATTTTTCAGAAGAGGAGTAGGTCACAAATTTTAGACCAAACCTTTATAAATTCCTGGTGTCGTTCTCTCCTCCCTTATCTCTTTACTTTCTGCATGTTTTCTTTACTCTTATTTTCCGCTGCATATCCAAACGTTTTATTGAATTTTTTTAAATTCTGTTTTAGAAAACAAATTTGTCTTAAACTAAGTAGTATTTTTCAAACTCCCATAATTCACCTCCTCTTGTGTGTGAAGTCACATGTTTAACAAGTGGCATCAGAGCCTAACTCATATTTAATGACTAATCTTTAAATAGTAGCAAGTGATGTAAAAGTAAGAGTATCGATCTCGTTGGGTGAGAATATGGAGTAAGAAAATAATTCAGAGGTGGTGAATAGACTTAAAACAAAATTCAACCGATTTTCCAAAACTGGATTGTTGGAGGTTTCCAGAGGTTTCTTGCGGAATACTTAGAGCGAAAATATGAGAATTATACTCTAATAAAAATTATATCACGTGAACACTTAATCACTTCATAAATATCAAACATGATCTAATGATGATACACAAAGATATTCAATTGATTCAGTTGTATACTTCACGAGATGTGTTTATACAATGGTTCAATTTGATGAATTCTAAAATCAACAAGTTTCTCAGATTTTAGTCTTCCTTAAAATTCAATTAGATACCAATTTCAAAAAAAACTTAACCTTAAATAATAAATCGCTATCAATTGAATAAATGATAAACTACTCTAAGAATTAACAACTTAAGCATGCAATATCCTACGAAAATTAAATGTGAGAGTAAAAGAGATAGAGAAGACACTGAGATTTATAGTGCTTCGATGTTCGTCCTCGCTTTTCCGACGTGTACTCTTCAATGGTTTCCTATTGGAACCTACATATCTCCTTTTTTATTTTGACAAATATTGCAAGAGTTCATACAATCACTAATCCACAATAATGCTGAAGAAAATAAATCTTCTATCTGGATCTTGACTTGTATACAACTTAATGCCAAACTCTTATATGTAATCTTTACTTGATTAATGATAAGTGTAACACCCTAATTTACCCCGACAAATTATAATAAAATCAGAGTGATAGAATTCCATTCAAAACAATCCATCACAAACCAGGATGGCACATTTCTTCACAACACAAACATTTACTCAAAATTAATAATATATACATAACACAATAAGCCGGATGAACGGATCAAAACAATGTAATCTCCGAAAAATCTTTTATTTCATAGTAGAAAGTATTCATAAATCAATTTAAAACCAATCGACAACTTAGTTCAACATTTGTCAACATCATTATTCATAAAAACTTCAACAAATCAAATTAAATCCAACAAAGAAAACAAATAGCGTTCATCCACTCTAGTGTTACGTATCAGAGCAACGGCGCCGACTCGAACCGCTGAAGGTAAAAATCCTTCACTTCTACTCACCTGCATGTTACCAGCATAGGGGTAACATTCAAACAGAAGGGGTGGAATATCATAACAATATGAAGAAGCGTATGATAACATATATATGAAGAATAAAGTCATACATATTTCACCAACTTCACAAAAACATCATTATCACCCATCATCAAGTAAGGTACAAGTAATTCACAACAACCAACTCATCATCACATTATTAGTCATACAGTGCAATCATTCAACAACAACAACTCCTTATTACATCATTAGTTATAAAATGCAACGAGACCAACATAGACACAAATGCCTGTGGTACCAACAAGGCATAAGCCCTCAACATAATGCCAATAAATAGAGGCAGCAGCAAGGCATAAGCCTTCAATGATATGCCAACATAGGGGTAACATTCAAACAGAAGTGGTGGAATATCATAACAATATAAATAAGCGTATGATAACAAATATATGAAGAATAAAGTCATACATATTTCACCAACTTGACAAAAACATCATTATCACCCATCATCAAGTAAGGTACAAGTATTTCACAACAACCAACTCATCATCACACTATTAGTCATACAGTGCAATCATTCAACAACAACTCATTATTACATCTTTAGTTATAAAATGCAACAAGACCAACATAGACACAAATGCCTGTGGTACCAACAGGGCATAAGCCCTCAACATAATGCCAATAAATAGAGGCAGCAGCAAGGCATAAGCCTTCAACGATACGCCAATCCAGGCCAACAATAGAGCATAAGCCCTCAACAATACAATGTATGCGACTTCGACATGCAACAATGCAATTATACAATCACAAGGCATAAGCCTTCAACAACGCCAAAATAGGCCATTACCTCATCCTCATCGCAAAGCCACAACAAACATTCATAAATAGCAGTTAGCAAACAAGGTTAGAATATATTTCTCAAGTAATCAAACATTCCAATGCATAAACATGAAAAAGTCAAGTAATCGGTTTTCATCAAAACTTGGCTCAAAATTCATTCAAATGACTCTAGTAAATTCTGAAAAATTCACTAAAATTCATGATAAATCACTCTTGTATAAGACCCAATTCATGTTTAGAAAATATAAACTTTTTATACCAGAGCTCGCTAAGCGTCCTTGGCTCGCTAAGTAGACCTGCGATTATGCAAAAAAACTGCTACGCCCAACTACTGCCACAACCACTAATTCCATAAAAGTCCACCTTAAACAAACCAATTTTATGAAAGAATTGTATATTCATGTTTCTCTATTCATATAACATGTACTGGAATCATAAAAACGCTATTCTACAACGTCACTTTCGATACTGAATTTACGGTCAAAACCCGTAATTTCCCGATAACCAATAAGAAGACCAAATTTCATACAAAATAAGCCATACAACGCACATACAACACATAGAAACAAGAATCATCATCAAACATGTAACACCCCATTTCTACCCGGCAATTATAATGCGGAAAATATCAGAGTATTTAAAAATTTCTGGACAAACAAATGAGGCATCACATATTCATTTAGCAATAAATCACATCATCGCATTTAGAGGATACATAGCACTTTCTTTAATCAATCAACAAATACTCAACATATAATACTTTTCAAAACAGAATAACTTCTTTCATTAGAACATGGTGGAATCATAGTTCTCAATCTTTAAATCAATAACATCTTATTCAGCTAAGATAAAACAATAAACAACAACATCATAACATCATAAATCGTTCCCCCGAGTGCTACGTATCAGAGCGACAACCGACTCGATTAACGTCAACTAAATCTTCATACTTGAATACCTGCACGTTACCAATATAAAGGCAACGGCGAACAAGAGAAAAGGGTGAGATATCAAATCATATAAGTGAGCGTATGATAAATTGTATATTAGGATTCAAACATATATAGTTATCACATCTCCAGTATTAATATTGCCATACACTTTATACTTTCACTAACTCACAAATCTCACATACTTCTCATGCATCATAAGTCACACTACTTCACATTCGCATCAATTATATATAAACATATCAGTCATTCACTTGCAAGTCAAATCATGATACATCACGAGTATAAATCACAATTTTAGTCTCAAACATCACAACTTATAAGTCACTCATCTAGTCATAAAACATCACATATACATTTAATTACAAAACATCACATATACGGCTAATCACAAAACATCACATATAAGTCACACCAGACATATTCAATTAATCGCATTCACAAATATTGACATCATCATATTATTCATAAAATCATCAATTCGCATTTTCACATACTTCTATCATTTAACAAGTCACAATATACAATCACGATATTGTCATAAAACGTCACAACTATGAATCACATAAGACACATGAGACATGACTCATGTATATGCATGTGGTATCAATCGGAGCTTCAACCCCCGTCACCAATTGCCCGAATCTGAGGCATAAGGCATAAGCCTTCGTCACTAATTTGCCAATCCAGGCCGTCACAGAGTATGCATATGAAATGTGACTCGACAAAAAGACATACACAACATACTCATCACAATCACACATCATCACTAGGCATACACCCACGTCACTTATAATTACCAATTATTAGAGGTAATTCAACGTCACAATTAATCATTCATCTTCACTTAGTCACAAAATTATCATCACAAATATATACAACATCACATATTATCAATCATCACAAACATCGTCATGTTTCGACACATCTTCACAATTATACCACTTCTCATATAAACAAGATAATCACAATTATCACCATGTTCGGCACGTCATCACCAATCAACACATTAAGTCAATTCACATTAGCCTCATAATTCTATATGAATTAGTCTTTTAATTAACTCACTAATCCACTATCAACTAACCAAAATTATTCACCTAATACTCTCTAATTAATCGGATACATCACGCGTCACTACCGGTTATCTAATTTCCTGTTAAATCCTTAATATTCACGACTTTACGGATTTTCGGGTTATACTCCCAAGTCACAAAACATCGCTCAACCGGTTAATTAAGATACAATTCTATTCTTTGCCGGTTATTCGATTCGTTCGATTAAATTCTCGAGATATCGCAATTTACCGATAAACTGAATAGTTAATCTAAGTTCAAGTTTATTCCAATTAAATAGGCTTATTAAAAATTAATTCAACCATTAATTTAATCGACCGATTAATATCACAATTTCGACAAAACAACACCACTACGTTAACGTACTAATTAAGCTTAACTACCACGTCAATTTTCATCAAATTCCGGACAACTAAATATACCGCTTAATTCGGCTATTTCGATCAAACGGGATAGTTTAGAATACAATGATTCTATAATTCCTATTATTTCATAAATACATTATCTATTATTTAACACCAGTATACACATCATATGGCTTCATTTCAATTTTACATGCCATTATTGTTTAAGTAACAGAACATGAAAACAACAAAAGAGCATCAATGCCGACTATCAGAGTACACCATCAGTGCCGGCTGTCAATTTACAAGTAGCCTACACTTCATTTTCCATTAAAAATGCATTTAGATACATTTTATGTCACACATTTAAATATCAAATTGAGAGATTATTTGTTATATTAGTCTTAGCAATTATTTTCAGTACGATGAAAATTCATATGGGCAGTCTACATGTGGTTTCCTTGTTGTGATTAATTATACTAACTAGCTAATTATCTAATAACATAACATGTGTATCCTTGTTAATCTCATTCAGAAATGTCTTGCCATTCGTCAAAAGACACATCAATATTTACGGTTCCAGCAATTTAACAATTAACAGACAACAACACTTTCAGTTTCATGGTACTCATGGTAGATGCATAATTTCCACCAACAATCAATACAAAGCAAGGCCGTCACAATTTTTTGGAGGCCCTGTGTAGACTAATCATGGTTCAACTATGACAAAATAATTAGAGGCCCTATTTAACTCCATTTTAATAGTGACAACAATTTATGAGGCACTATTTAGTAATAGCTTAACTGTAAAAAATTTGAGGCCCTGTGCGGTAGCCCACTTTGCACGCCCTCAAAGACGGCCCTGATACAAAGTAATGCAATAACATAAATCCCTAATCCCCAACATACAAGGTTTCATAAGCCCCATTATAGGAAAAGAACCCCACCCTTACCTTATTAATGGAATCAACTCAATGGGTCTCCAATTTGACACCATAGATGGAAGTTTCTAAGCTTTGTTCATCTTCTCCAAGACTTGCCTCCTTCTCTTCACAACTTGATTTTCCCCAAATGACAATACTACTTTTCTATCTCTAAAACCCTAATTTATTCTTTGCAATTGGGCTTAGCCTTCACACTATTTTTCATAAACCAACTTAGGCCCAATAAGATAATTAATACAAAATAACCAATATATCACTTTTAATAATATTACGTCGATATAATAATTCCGACTTACAAATAATATTATTCTTAATATTATTCTTCGACCGTTCGACTAAAATCCGGCTTTTAACTTAATAAATTCAAATATGCTTCTTAAAATAACAT
Source organism: Vicia villosa (assembly GCF_029867415.1). NCBI lineage: Eukaryota > Viridiplantae > Streptophyta > Magnoliopsida > Fabales > Fabaceae > Vicia > Vicia villosa. Next base: position 14,180,950 of record NC_081182.1, read on the forward strand.
CGACAATCCAAATTCGACCAATATATCATATTTCCGGTATAATCTTAATTACTCAGAAAATTCCCAAAACTTCAAATATTATTTCAATAATATTTCTAATATTGAAAATATCAAAACTCTTGATTAAATATCAATCCGCTATCCCAAACTAATACCGACTAAATCGTCTCAAAATACGAAAACTTCACTAAACACTCTGAACGTCTAGATTAAGCGAATAATCGAATTTCCGGGCGTTACAAAACATGCATCAATTTATCAATTTTATGGATTCCTCATTCAAAACCTAAAATATCAACATAAACCCAAAACCCCATTCCTACATACCAATCATCATATCCAACCTTATAGAGCTAGAACCCTACCCTTACCTTAGATTGGTGATTCTCTACTCTTTCAATGGGTTCCTGCTCTAGCCTCCTTGTGCCTCTTCACCTCTTTCACTTTCTCTGTTTTCATGTTCTCTAACTTTTCTATTTCCCAATTCTCTTTTCTCTCTGATTTTTAGTTAACCATTACTAACTTTAAATCACTAATGAGCTTAACAACCACACCCCGACTATTACTCATGCTAACACAATATAGGCCCAACTAACTATTTACTCAATTATTCTATTATTATTATTATTATTATTATTATTATTATTATTATTCTCCAACTTCAATAAAATATCATAACCTCTAATTAACACAAATTCACAAACAAATCATAGTTCTACCAAACAATTCACAATCAAATAATTAAATTAAATAAACGGGCGTTACAATAAGTGCCAAATTGTAGTTATTTTTTAATATAGTTTATGACACTTATCGTCTCTTTTTCCTCAACTTGTGCGTGAATTCACATGTTTTTGTTAGATTTGTACATATTGTGTATAATTTGAGTTTTTGATTCATTTATATACTGTTTGATAGTTTTTATGTCTTTTTGTAGGTAATCATGTATGGTTGGAGCATTGAGTAGTAAAGGCCAAAGGCTAAGCTTCAAGATTGCAATGTTTAGCAATTTATCAAAGAATAAGGCTCAAAATAAGGATGATAAAAATCATCAATTTGGTTGCCATTTAGTCATTTTTAGTTATAGCATTTAATAAACTTTCCAACGCTTCGAATCAGACACAAATCGGAGTTACGGTTCTCAAGTTATGGCCGAAACAAGATTTCAAGTTGCAGCAGACCGCGCTTAACGGACTCTTTGTGCCGCTAAGCGAGATCTGCAATTTCCAGACTCGTTAAAAAGGGAAAAATTCACATTTTAAGGTTATGAGTTGGATATTTTTGAGTCCCAATACCATCGCCTTCATTCTTTTGATAGAAAAGCTAGAAAACAACATTGGAGCTTGCATATGGATGATCCAGACTCGAATTTCTCATCAATCGGAGCTGACAACCTGTGAGATGTTTGATTCTTCTTTATTCTTCTCTATGTATTTCTCTATTTATTGGGTTTTGTTTGTAAGCTTACTCTGAACCAATGTATATTTGTCGATCATGGTGTTGTATAAAGCTTTCTTTACAAATCAATCTTGATGTCTTCCTTGATCTTTTTGCATTTATGTTTGGGCTTGTGTTGTTATAGACATATACCTCACAAATCTTAATTAGGGATGGATATCTATTAGTTTCTAGATTCTAGAGATAGATTTAGAGCTAATATTTACTGTGGGTATCGAAGCTTAATGCTTATGTGTTTAAGTTTCTAGCGAGAGATCATCGATGCGAGAATACATATGTTCTCACAACTTTGCGTTAGAGACAACCTGAGTTATGACCGTCTCGTTGGTGCTTCAGAGATGAACACTGATGTGAGAGATGCATGATGAGTTTGACGAGTATTTTAGGTTGAGTGCAACTGATCGATAGGTCTAAGTTTGTGACGAGTAGTTTAAATTCATGCCTGATAAGTTTCTCCTCTCCAAAAAATGCATTTATTTTCTTTTTGATACATTTTTACTTTAACCCATTCAAACCCAAATTCAAGAACGCGAGATTTGTCGAACGACAACTCAGTACCATTAATCCATGTGGAGACAATAAATTCTCGGAATAATATTTTCAAATCTTTTGTTGCTTGCCGCTCTACCGCTTCAACAATTAACGCTTCTGAATCTTTCAACATCAACAATGTTCTCCAAGCCTTCGTGTGTAGCAATCAACCCATTGTTCCTATTGATTCCTTGAGCGACGAATTATCCGAAGATTTGAGAAAAACTCTGTCTTGTCTGTAGCCTTTCACACAGCCACTACCAAAGCAATTCGGAGAAATGAACCTCTTTCTTCTCATTGAACGTCTTCTTCTTTTACGGTCTTGGAATATTGTGCGTTTGCTCTGATTTTCTTAACTTGTCATTTTTTAATGAAGTAATTCAAGTAACTTATATTTTACCATTTTTCTCTCAATTCATCATTTTATTACCTTATTTTAAAAAATTAAATATATGTTACAAATTAGCTCAAAAGTTAATTTTAGCAAATATTATAAATTTAATAAAGTAGGATGTATGTTATAAAGAATTTGGACGAACCCTATTCAATATGACATGCTCCTCTCAATCAGAATGACTTTGGAATGCCTCCTTACAGGCTACATGTTATTTTAAAAATGAACTTTATTTTTGCTTCTAGGAGTATTAAACAACTTTTGATGGATTGGAAATTGGGCAGCAACAGTAATGAAATTCTACTTATGCATACAAATTTTTAAATCAATAGTAAAAGTTTTATACAGTATCACAATTCACAACTCTATATATCTGATGAAATTTGGAATATATTCCCATGTTTCAAATAGCCAGCTATAACCTCTTGGAATTTAGTAATAACTTGAAAAAATCCAAAAAAAATCAATTCCAAAAATCTAAGAACTGAATAAAATAACATAATACTATCAACTTTTTATCAGTTCAGAACATAGTATCACTGATGCTTGATAATGACTATTCCAACCTCAGATGTTTGCTTTGTCTAATCATCTAATAGTACTAAATTAACACTTACACATAGATATTAAAAGGTAATTACATGTGTTGTTGCCACAAGGAGTGGCAAAACTAGTTCGATTCAGTGGACATATTTTTGTTTTATGGACATTTTTTCACAAGATAATTAAAGTTATAGATTCATATCCTCTAATATTTCTGTCCCGTCCGTCTCATTTTTTTGCCGGTGTAAAAATTAACATACATTTTTGTAATTTTAATGCTAAGAAGGTATAAGCTCGCGTCTTACACAATGTCTACTCTACCCTGCCATCGAGCCAAAATTTTAAACTCGCGCCTTACCCAATATCTGCTCCGCCCAATATTTTTTCAAGCTTTTGCGAGACATGATAAGAGGACCGGAATGTCTGATTGCCAATTGTCTAACATAAATGGATATTATATGTAATTATATATTGTTTTAGTACATTGAACATATTTTTAATTTTAAGTGCATGCACTTAAGTTTTAACGTATAGTCTTATGAAGCTAATCAAGGTGAGTAACTTAAGTTGTAAAATATGATGAGAAAAGGGAAAGAAGAATTGAAATCTGGAACCTGATTCATTGGAAATTGATTCTCTCATCTTGGCATGTAGTTGTACCTTTGTCCTTCTTCATTTTGTGGTTCCAATGTCGAAAAGGTCCACAATGTTTTTCAACTTTTAGCTATAGAGATTCTCTTATTAGCTACAACCCACTATCCTCAACCAATTTATAAACACAACAATCATCACAACATTTTTCATACTCAACAAGTTATATATATTTTTTATATTCTCCTTCTTGCTTAGATCATTGAATTATCAATGTCTTCAAGTTGGACACCAAAACAAAACAAGTTGTTCGAAAAAGCACTTGCGAAATTCGACAAAGATACCCCGGATCGTTGGCAAAATGTAGCGAAAGCGGTTGGTGGTAAATCAGTTGAGGAAGTTAAGAGACACTATGAGATACTCTTGGAGGATCTCAAACACATTGAGTCTGGTCATGTTCCTATTCCAAATTACAAATCCACGTGAACCATGAACAATGTTGATGAAAAAAATATATCCTAAGGTAACGGTTTTATTCATTTTGTCACTATTTTATGTTCATGTTTTTATTTACTTTGATGATAATTAATTATTTACACACTCATGATTTCATTTTTGCTTATGTTATATGATTTTTGTTAGGCTTCTGAGGTATCTAAAGCTGAATGGATTTGAAGCAATGCAATGCATGTGTCCTCCATATGTTTCCACATCCACCATTGTAATTTTGATTATTTTCTTAATAAACTATTTCATTGTGCAAGAAAAAGTTTCTAGTTAAGTGTTTTCAATAACTCTTTTGGTTGTCATGGCAAATCTGAAATCATGCAAAAATTGTCACTTTTAATTCTTCTAATTATGACATGCATGTGTAGAATTTAAACCTTACGCACTACGCCGTACAAGGGCTTTCACAGCGCTTTTTTTGGCCTTTAACAGCGCTTTAAAGCGCTGCCAAAGCCAGCGCTGGCGTAGGCTACGAAAGCGCTTTTAAAAGCGCTCTGGTAGACCCCCCCTTTAAGAGCGCTTTCCTGGAAAAAGCGCTCTTGTAGGACCCCCTATAAGAGCGCTTTCCTGGAAAAAGCGCTCTGGTAGACCCCCCTTTAAGAGCGCTTCTTAGTAAAAGCGCTGGCAAAGACCAGTAAAAAAGCAAAAAAATTAAAAAATTACGCAGCATACAAAAGCGCTTTTGGAAAAGCGCTCTGGTAGGCCCCCCTATGAGAGCGCTTTTTCCAGAAAAAGCGCTCTCATAGGGGGGCCTACCAGAGCGCTTTTCCAAAAGCGCTTTTGTATGCTGCGTAATTTTTTAATTTTTTTTGCTTTTTTACTGGTCTTTGCCAGCGCTTTTACTAAGAAGCGCTCTAGTATGTGGACCTTTAAGAGCGCTTTTTAGAAGCGCTGTAGTTGCTAAATGAGGTATTTTTATGTGCAGCCTATAATTTAATCCTCCCAGTCGACCTGTAATGTTTTCGACCTGTAATATTTTCGACCTGTAATATATTTTCGACCTGTAATATATTTTCGACTATATTATTTCAGCCATCAGTAAGACAATATATATACTAATATATACCATTATAATATCCAAAATTATATATATACATCATTACAAAATTATATATATACATCATTACAAAATCAACAATATTATAGTTCAAATCTGCATGAAAAATAGCTTAATATAAAATTGACACAATTCCTCTTTGATTTCTTCTAACTTTAGCTTCGAGTACCCAGCAGCACGGAATTCGTCAAGGTACTATAAAACAAAAACATAATATGAATAATATATTTAGGTAAATGTAATAAATTATATGAAATTATCTTAAGTTATAACTTTATACCGTGGGAGGAATCTCTAATTGATTCGCCTGAATGATTTCTTTCATAAACCTCAATACAAAGTATCCGCAGTCTGAACTGTTACGCTGTAGCGGACACTACATAGAAAAACAAATAAGATTCTATATAAGTTGTCTTGTTTTACCAAGTAGCATAAATATTATAAGCAAATTTGTGAAAAGTAATGTACCTGCACTTCGATCCAGGTGATGTTGTTTGATTTAGTCCGGGATACCTGTGCGTCCCGTTGACTACGGAATACTTGTATTGATCTAATTAACAAATATATAAAAGCATATGTTTAGATCAATCCCACAAATAAGTAAATATATAAATATACACGAATATATATTTAGAACGATCCCACTTACAAATCAACGATTTCCTTCATGGCCGGATAATTGGTCCATTCACCCTTTACCGAATTCAGATAATACACGACTTCCCTTATCGGGTTGATAGCAAGCAGCAACCAGTGTGCTCTATAAATTAAAACAATAGGTTATATGAAAATATTGCTATACACTAAAGAAACAGAGATTAGATGAATAAAGAATGAGAAACTAACCCTACTGGTCGGGTATTATACGCCCAAAGATGCAGACATTCTGTATTGCCGGTGGACATGAATCTATCGACTAAGCGCTGTCTAACAGATTCCGGATCCGAAACAATTTCCATTCCGCTGCAATGGGCGGAAGACACGAACCGGAATCTGTTAGACAATGCAGTCCCGCGCAACACTCTGTCATACAACAACCTTAAATAAAAACATAATAAACATTAGATTCTTTTCATTGAAAAGTGTAAATAAATTATATTGTGGGACTAATTAAATAATATATCGGATGAGTGAATATTACCGGATGTATGAATGCATATTACTGACGCCTAGTTGATCTTGGTTAAAAATCTCTTGCAAGTCATCAATTGTAATATGTGACTTGAACTCAATACCGAAGACACTTTCATCCATATCGATTTCCCGTAAAGCACCATCCTTCATATCGGACATATCAACCATTGTTGCGAGTGTCGCCCGGTATCGAGGCACAAAAGCACCGCCTTTTCTTGCCGCTTGCTTCGGAGGACCACTGGGTGGTACACTACGAACCTGCTGCGTCACTTGTTGTGACTCCCGAGCGGATGCCTAAAAATCATATAAGTTAGGTAAAATATAAAATCATGCATATTTTGATTCAGATTATATATTAACACTTTAAATGTACCTCTTTTAGCGATGCAACAGACTCCTCCTCCTGTAAAATCCCTTTACCCTTAATTGCGGGTTTTATAGGAGCAGTCTAAAAATAAAATGTAAAACATAATTAATAAACGGTTTAGAATTGACATTCGAAAACTAAATGATTCATAATCGTTTTCAATTTACCTCATCACTAATGGTAATGAGCTCCGAGGGCCATGCAACAAACGATCCTATTGCATCTCGCAGCAATGTCGTCTCTGAGACCATGTCAGGTACCGGTAGAATCGCATCACGATCTAATACAACATCCACCGATACTTTCAGGTGTCCATCCGGGAGCGGTCTGTGGTGAAGTAAATCTCCCGAAGTGTTGTGCACTTTTCCCTTGCCAACTAGTCGATAATTCGGTTCCGATAAGTATAGTTGGCAAGATGAAATGCCCTAAACCAAAAGTAAATATAAAGTCATTATCATTAATAAAATAGAACAATTTAAAAGGAAAAAAAATTATAATTACCTCGGGAAATTTCCTTTGATAGTTGATACTAGCCTTATCACTAGTTTCTTTCACCGATGAAGTGTTGCACTTTTCTCTCATATACACTTCTTTATCTCTTTGCAATTCAGAGACTTGTGCTTGCAATTCCGCCAACTTTTGCAACACTTCTTCATTTGAAGGATTTCTTCTCCTAGGACTCTTGTAAAAAGAGGTTGGAGTCACACCATGACCCTTACCCCTCACCCGACCGGGATACTCGGGAGCATCTAGTACTCTACTAAGTACGCTCTCCTCACCGGTGGATGCCGATTGCGACAAGGTCTCCTGTAATTCATTTACATTTAAATAATTATTAGTGGAGATAAAAAGTCATTTATATATTAAAAAACATTTGATTTAATTAAAGACACAGTATTATACTTACACATTCAGTATAAACTCTCTGAACATCGGGATCGACAGCGTGATTCTTGCCCACACGAGCTTCCTTCCACAACACATGTACAGGAAGTGAAGCTTCCTCACTTTTACTCTCCTCCAACTATGCATTGACACAAACGATAAAATCGTCAATTAAAACATGCACATGTAGACAATTAATTAAATCGAATTTCTATTTACTTACAATTTTATCCTCTAAGCGTGCATATCCCAAACGCCCTTTTTTGTATGGATACGCGGGTTTGGATGCTCTCTCCCTATTCGTGGCACTCTTTTTCTGAAAAGCTTCATCTCTTTGCTTTACAAACTCAGCCCAATCTGCTTCATCAATGAAGGTCGCATACTTTGTTGGCCGTCCCGGTGCATCTTTAAGAAATTTTCCATCTTTATCCTTAAGATAGGTGTTTGTCAAAAAACTTTTCCACCCTCTATATCTCTTGCCGGCCAAACTAAGTATGTAGCTTTTACGTTCATCTGGTATCTCAAAAGTCCTCTGCAAAAAAACGTACGCATAGTGTGTTAGTATAAATAATTTAAACAATTTATCGTCAAGATAATAACAACAATTAACCATATATGATATATACCTGAAGCTCTTCCCAAATCGCTTGTTTTTTCTCCTCCAATTCTAAATTTTTCGTTTTCGATTTCCAGGTAGCTATGGAGACCGGAATATGCATACGGACAAGTGTACCAATATAACTTGTCAACTTTGCAGAATTAGGACCAATTGGTTGTTTATCAGAATTCCATTCCAATCGGTATACTAATCCTTGGTCTCTATGTCGTATGATACTCCTCATAATAGTGATGCCTCGTGCAACCTCTTTTGCTTCAGTATCAGGTGGAGCATTTGTATCCGAAGCAACTCTTTCTTGTGAGTTTTCTTGTAAGTTTTCAGGTGGGTTTTCAGGTGGAGCATCTCTATCTGAAGCCATTGAACCTGTATCAAACAAACTAAAGCACATTAGTACACTATTAATAAGCTAACAATCTATACAAGTCAAATGGAAGTCAAACCATGCATGTACAAGTAAATCGGAAACGAAATCGGTACAAATCAAAATAAGCGTAAAAAAGAAAGTTATCGGAATTCAACGAAATTTACATGGCTATGGTAAAACGTCGCCACGGACTCAAAAACAAAGTCGGTTTTCCGAAATTCAGACCCTAAGCCCGACTTTTGATTACGGGCAGAAGCAAAACCGATAAAAAAATAGTCCCGAAATGTAAAGATAAGTGCATGAGCAGCTCCGGAATCGTCAAAATAGTATAGTTACATGTAAAGAAGTCAACAAGCGGATACATGGTTCAAAAGTTATGTACAAAACGAGAATATGCACCAAATTGAATAAAACAAATTAGTCGGACTATGTATACTATTACCTTTATCACTAACGTCTCTTTCTTTTCTTGGTAGGTTTGTGTACTACGCGTCTCTTAACAATGCGGACGGTTGGATTGATCCAAATACCCTCATTATGATCATTTCTAATACAAGATTCATTCTCATTTTGATCGTTTCTTGTACAAGATTCAATGCCAACACCAATATCACCTTGATCTTCAATTTTTTCATCAACTATTTTGTTAGATAAAAGCACTATAGACCATTTCGTACTTGTCGGATCATTGACATAGAACACTTGTTTAGCTTGAGAGGCTAGAATGAAAGGCTCATCTTTGTACCCTACCCTATTGAGATCCACTTGCAAAAATCCTGACTTATCCATTCGTACGCCACTATTATTTTCAACCCACTTGCAACCAAATACAGGAATCTGAAACTTCGCGTAATCAAACACCAAAATGCGCTCGATAACCCCAAAATATGACAAATTTGCAAATTTCGGATTTAAGTCATTCGCACTTGATATGTGCATAGCTTCAGCTACCAAGGTAACACCACTATTTTGCATAGTACTTTTATCATCCTGTTCTTTGGTATAAAATGTGTATCCATTAATTGCGTATGCGCTATAAGAAAGTACAATTACAGATGGACCATAGGCTAAACATCTCAACCTTTCTGTTACTGAAGCAGGATCTGAACGATACTTTGAATAAATATGATCTCTAAACCACGGTATGAAACTTCGATTGTGCTCTCGTACTATCCAGTTCTCATTTCTATTTGGATTTAAATCTCGGAGAACAACTTTGTGCATTTCAACAAACGGCTCAACCTCAATCTCATTGTGCAGAACATACAAGTGCACTTGATCCCGTTCGACCATTGATACTGTCACAACTTTATTTCCAATTAGCCTTTTTCCTTCTTTTTTTTCGACAATATGAGATTTGGGGAGTCCAATTGATTGAACATTTGACAGATATTCAGTACAAAACTCAACCGCTTCTTCAGCAACGTATCGCTCGGCAATACAACCCTCCGGTCGACTTCTGTTTTTCACGTACCCTTTTAATATTTTCATATAACGTTCAGCAGGGTACATCCATCTCATATAAGCTGGTCCGCACAGTTGTGTCTCTTTCACAAGATGAACGACTAGATGAACCATTATGTCAAAAAACGAGGGAGGAAAATACATTTCAAGATCACATAAAGTAACAACTATCTCATTTTGCAATGTTGGTAAGATCGCGGGATCGACCACCTTACTGCAAATAGACCTGAAGAAGAAACACAGCTTAGTTATTGCGCTTCTTACTTTTTCTGGCAGAATAGAACGTATACCTATTGGTAAAAAATGTTCCATTATAACATGGCAATCATGCGTCTTCAAACTCTTTAACTTGAGGTCTTTCATGGACACAAGTCTTCTAATATCTGAAGAGTAGCCTTCTGGAACTTTTACTTCACTGAGGAACTTACACAATGTTTTCTTCTCCTTTCTAGATAGAGTGTAAACAGCAGGTGGCAGATATGTTCGTCTTCCTTTCGTCACGGGCCCCAATTCAGTTCTCATCCCCATGTTTACCATGTCATTCCTTATGTTAACGCCATCCTTAGACTTTCCTTGTATATTGAGTAGCGTACCTATAACGCTGTCAAATACATTTTTTTCAATATGCATAACATCCAGGAAATGTCTTACGTACAACGACTTCTGTGGACCGTCCTTTCGGGCCATACCCCTCCGTGGGTGGGATACGTGAACTGACTCTTTTTTGTCGATCGGACGCTTTCGCGTCACTTTTGAAAAAGTTTACAGAGTCGCCACCGACCTTTTATTTTATCCAATGAAGGAAAGGTTTATAAAAGAAACAGAAAAAAGACCTTTGAGAGATTCTGGGTAAGGGGGTAGGTTATACAAAGGGAAGGTGTTAGCACCCTTTGTATCCATGGTTATCCATGGGCTCTTTAGTTTACTTAGCTCATTTGCTTTACTTTTCAATTGATTCGGAATGCTTTACCTGTGTTTTTGAAATACCTTTGCAAATAGAATTTGTAATGATCCTTGTGCGGATATATACAAATGCTTGTTTATCTTTCGAAAGATGTTTTGAAAAGATCGTTAATTTTGTAATGATCCGTGTTTGGATGTATACAAAATATTGTCTTTTGGAAAATTCGTTTTAAAAAACAACAGTGTATGAGAATTTTGTTTGTTTTGATTTTGAGCAAGCAAACTAGGAGGTCTACCCTGAGTTAGGAGGTCTTTATCCTTGTTCCCTTTAAAAATCTATCCATTCGTCGGATATAAACAAAAGGTTCGATTTTGTACTCGAAACAGTAGAAATGTAACTTTGATTTTGAAAAGAGTGAAAAGGGGTTACCCTAGGAGGTGCAAATGTGATTGTGATTGAATTCAGATATTTATCTTTGAAGTTAGTGATCTGACGGTTCAGTTTTATCTTTGACATACACGCAGTTTATATGGGTGCTGGAAATTAAAATGCGGAAATGTAAAGTGCAGAAAGTAAATCTACGCTATTACATCGATTGTGCGGGAAATGTAAACTAGCCTATTTACATGAATTTGACATCCTATACATTTATCTAGGAATTTTAAATTGCAAGAAATAAAAGGCATATTTTTTGGATTTTTATGATTTATTTTAAATATAATTAATGCATGATTAATTAATTTTAAAATAAAGAAAAGATGAAAAAATGATCAAACTTAGAAAATAAGTTTAGAATATGTACAAAATGTTTGTTAATTGATTTTAGAACAAAACTAATTTTTTTTGGAATTTTTGAAATTGTTTTTGGATTTTTTAAGTTAATTAAAACATAATTATATAAATAATTACACAAATAATTAAGACTTAATGATAAAATTATCCTAAATATGTACAAAATTAGTTTATGATATATAAACAATATTTAACACAAAGAACAATTTTTTTATGATTTTTTGACTAATTAAAATAATTAATAAGCAAATATATAAATACATACTAATTAATTATGAAAAATATTGAAATTTTGAAGAAAAATAAAATATTTTTATTTCAGAAAATAATATATTATTTTAGAAGTTTAAAATATTTTTTGGGGAATTTTTTTTGGAATTTAAAACTATTTTTAATTATTTTTGCAATAAAAATAAAATAAAATAGAAAATATAAAAAGGATACTTATTCAGTGTGGAAGTTGACTGAGGGAGCATGGTGTAGCTGCGTGTGTGAGGCGTTGGATTGGAGATTGAATTGATCCAAGGGTTCAGATCTGAGGTCACATGAAGCACATGATTAAAGCAAGGCATGGGATTAGTGGGAGACCAAAGTCAGACTGGTCCCCACCCTCGCCTGCATGGACCAATGGAAACAGAGGAGAGAAGGTTGAAAAGTTGACTGACGAACCACGCTCGGACGCGTGGTCGTCTTCAACCTCCGTCCCATGCACTTTTTCAGACATATAGCGGGGGTTTTTAACCCCCTCTATTTCACGATACAAAAACGTTATTTTCGGTAGCTTCCCAAACCTGCAAGAACACACGTTAGCAACATATGAAAACAACCCAGATCCACTAAACATGATGCCCTGAATCCAAATATGTCATTAGTTTCGTGGTTTGATGCTCATAGCTATAGGTTCGAAGATGTTAAAGTATGAACACTCATAAGCTTATGTTAATGGCATATGGCTATCCTCACGTGGGAGTTGGCATGTTAAGGCCCAGATCATTTGCATAGGACCTTATGAGCATGATAGGATGGTTGGTTAGCATTGAAATCAGTTGCATATACAAAAACGAAAATAAAATTCATATGTACATGAAGAGTATTATATGCTTTATACGACTCTCATGGGCCTGTGTTTAAAGTTCAATCTTACTCTATTATCTTTGAGAAGATGATTAGAATGCTTGGTTTGTATTAATATTGATTGGAGAATTGAATTTGAATTTTACAAAGTTTTGAGATTTTTGGAGAATTTTTGTGATGAAGAAGGCTATGCTCTTGTTACAAATCGTGTCCTCCTCCTGTTGCTGAAGTATGCTACTCCTTTTATAGCCCAAAGGCTGCTTGGAAGTGAAGCAAGAAGCTATAGTTGCCTTTGTTGAAAGTTTGGTTCTTTAATATTAAAAAACTTTGAATTTTTGACCAAGCCTTGACTCCATTCAATGCTCTTGCCTTGCTCTTCAATTCTTGCAGAAAAAATGAAGATTCCTTGAAGTGAGTCATACTTGGAGGCCAAGCAACCATTATCCATGCATTTTCCTTTTAATTTTAATCTTAAAGTAAGATAAAATTATGCAAAAAATGGCCAATAAAGATGTGGGCTTTGTCTTGGTCGTGGGAGGCCCATAGTAACATGGCAAAGATGTTTGGACCATAAAAACTTGGACTCATTTGGAAAAAAAACATTTTTGAGCAATGTTGATTTCATGCATTTTCCCAAAATTTAGCCAACTTCAACAAGGTGTAAATCCTTCAATTTTTGTCATATGAAGGAGATCTTGCACTTTTTGGAAACCTCAAAGAGTCCTCTAACCAATGTCTTTGGTCTCATATCAAAATGATTTTTGGTTCTCCTTGTGTGTCTATTTGAAAAAAGTGTCTTTTTGTTGACTTTGAAAATGACCTGTAATGTCTTTGGCCATATTTTTCAAATGGTGAATGCTATGACCATGGGATCAATTGCATTTGAAAGATAATTGAATTTCCTTCAAAATGAGCTTTGGTTGACATTTTTTGGATGAAGGATGAGAGAGTTATGATCAGTCAAAGTTGAGTTGACTTTTCAGGCAAAAACCCTAATTTTGAATCTTAGGGTTTTGTTGATTTTTGATCTTTCCTTGATGAATTGTGATCATCCAATGATCAAATGTTGAATCCTTTGACAAAATATGGACTTTGACAAAAAATTTCATTTTTGACTGTCAGTTGACTTTTTTGGTCAAACGGGTCGTCTGTTGACTGTTTGAGCTGCTGACGGTGCGTCTGAGTGAATTGAAGTTTGAAAATTTGTATGATGGTACTTTGAGATGTATGGATGTATATGAAATCCATTTGAGCTCTCAAAACTTGTTGCTCCTGTTAAAACAAGAAAAACCCTGATTAGGGACTGTCTGTATAGGAGGCAGTTAAGCGTACCTGATTTTTGTGCAGTGTTGAGTTTCTGCTAATCATGTGATATTCAGAAGACTTCTAACACAAAAATCTTGGAAATTTGAATTGTGAATGATTGATTTGATTGATTGTACAAATCACTGTGAATTGTACTGTCTGCAGTTTGTCTGTCAACCGACTGTTCGTGTACTGAAGCAGCAGTTAGAGTGAAAAATCAACAGTCAAAGTTAATTTTCTTTTTTTTTGTTGTTTTTGTTTTATGTTTGAAAAATTAAAGTTATTTACATGACTTGTTAAAAACACAGACATAATAAATAACTAATATATACTGTTACCAGTACAGTCTGAGTTTCCTGATTCTGCGCCTGCAAAAAGATTTAACTCTGTACCAATTGTGTCAGTACTATTTATCTGTAAATAAATAAATAGCATGTGAAGTAAAGAACAGTATTTGGCGTTTGCGTAAGAATAAATTCCACTGTAAGCCAAGTTACTGTGTAAGAAAAATTCTGAAAACCAAGTTCTTCATATGTCAGGATATTTTGAAAAAATCCATGTTTATATGAGACTCTTAATTTTCATATTGAAACTTTCCTGAAAAAAGAAGTGGGCAAATTTTGGGGTATAACAACTTCCAATATGGAAGTTCAAAGAAAATTGACTTCTTCTTCCACCCACCCTTGACAATTGAATGTGCAAAAGGCTTGCCAAACTGAGTGCTCACATCTTTCACCTTTTCAAAAATTTGATCACCTGACAAAAAAGGCGGGGCTGTACGATGTTCGGCCTCTCCATTGAATGCTTTTCTCCACCCACGGTAGTGATGATTAGAATTTAAGAATCTACGATGGCCGAGAAAGACATTCTTCTGACAAAGCGCCAATCGTGTCGTATCGGTTTCATCTTCACAAACAGGACACGCCTTTTGACCCTTGTTGCTGTACCCGGATAGATTTCCGTATGCTGGAAAATCATTAATTGTTCCAAACAACATCGCCCTCAAGTTGAAACTTTCTTTCCTATACCCATCGTAAACCTCCACACCTCTCTCCCACAAAAACTTTAAATCTTCGATTAAGGGTGCCAAGTATACGTCTATGTCATTCCCTGGTTGTTTAGGCCCAGAAATTAGCATAGATAACATCATGTACTTACGCTTCATACATAGCCACGGAGGTAAGTTATAAATCATAAGAATCACAGGCCATGTGCTATGCGAGATACTTTGAATACCATGCGGGTTCATTCCATCAGTAGACAATGACAACCGAAGGTTTCTTGCTTCTTTTCCAAATTCAGGATATTCAGTATCAACTTTACTCCATTGTGGTGAGTCTGCCGGATGTCGCAACTTTCCATCAATAATTCTTTCATCTGCATGCCAAGTCAAGTGTCTTGAATCGGTCTCACTACGATACATGCGTCTAAATCTCGGAATTATAGGAAAATACCATAAGACTTTAGCAGGAGACAACTTTTTCTTATATCGAGGGGCACCACATTTAGGACACTCATTCAACGCTGCATACTCGTTTCGAAACAAAACGCAATCGTTTGGACATGCGTGTATCTTATCATAGCTCATTCCAATAGAAGACAACATCTTTTTGGCTTCGTACGTTCGATTGGGAAGAACATTATCCTCTGGTAGCATATCTTTCATAAGGGCTAATAACTCTGTGAAACTTTTATCCGACCATCCATTGTCCGCCTTTAAGTTGTACAACTTTAACACCGCAGACAATCTTGTGAATTTTGAACAACCATCATACAACGGTTTCTCTGCATCGCTTACCAACCTCTCAAACATTTTGGGACAATCCGCTAGATCTTCTTCCAGCGCTTCTGCAATCTCTTCGACTCGATCACAATCGTATGTGTCTGTGCAATCGTCGTTTGAAGCATACTTCCTATTACACCTCGACCCAGCATTCCCGGTACTTTTCTCACCATGCATTGTCCAACATGTATAACTTCTATCAATTCCAAACCGTAGTAAATGAGATCCCAACTGATTCCCGTCAACCTTACCCCCGGCATAACAGCAACCCAAGCAAGGACACGGCATTCGAAGCGGGTCTTTGGAGTTCGCAACCGCAAACTCAACAAATTCCCATACCCCTTTCTCGTACTCTTTCGACAATCGGTTTGAATTCATCCATGTCTTATCCATGTCTTAATTAAGCTAAACAACAACGGTCAAACTTCCACTCTTCACAAGTAACCCCTATGGCGAATTCAATTCACAAAGTTAGTAAGTACCTCCTATATTAACTCTCTAAACACATAAAACTAATGTGTTTCTGTCAAAACGCAAAGTATAAACGGAATGAATCCGAAGCAATAAAACGTAACATATATAATCACACAATTTCAGACAAATTCATCATAATACCAGTAATTTGAGAAAGAAATTTACCTCAGATGTTACCGAACTCAAGAAAACGCCAAACGTCGAACTAGGCTGGGAAACGATCAAACTTTCACTATACACAAGTTACCCCTATAGCAAATTCACAAAGTTAGTAACCACCAAGACAAAATCGATTGAACAAAGGAAATCAACAATAGTTTGATGTGTGTACATACTCCTAAATATGTAGTACCAGAGTCAATGATACGAGCTCCAAAGAGATCCAAAGTTATCAATCCAGTCAGACCTATACAAGAAATTCAATTCAATGTATGATTATAATAAGAATGGGTGAATAGCTCATGATGCAGTTAATTAAATACACCACTACTAACACTACTAACACAAGACACACGATGCAGTTAATTAAATACACCACTACTAACACGAAGCTATAAAACTTTTTGCTCAAAAGCAAACCTTATGAATCATCCTTGTCTATATACATTAACTCACTCTTGTTTCATTCTTTACCTTCTCTCTTCCTCATTAATTCAACTCTCATAAGGTATATATTATTACTATTATTATATATTATTTATTATTTAATTTCTCTATGTGCTGTCATTCTCATACTTTACAGTACTTGGCATCCTTGAACAAGCCAATTTATTGTACAATATATATATATACCATCACTCTCAATCTCATACACACACAACATATATATCATAGAGTTATTATATATAAATAAAAGTATATAATATATATTTTAAAGTAGAAACCAGAGACAAAGATTTGAAGATGGCACAAAGATTTGGTTAACTCAATTCTAATAGAAAAGTCTCATTCTAATACATTAATAAGCTACACTTGTGATACTATTGTTTGATGAAATGCCAAAATTTTGTGATACTCATGGTGCAAGTTTAGCCGTACTATGTTACTATTGTTTGATGAAATGCCAAAATTTTGTGATAAACAGTGGCAAGTCTATTTTGTATTCAGTAACTTCAGAATTTTATCAACACTACAGCCAAAAAACCATGGATTTTTGAATCATGAAAAGCGGAAGTAAATCAACTTAGAATTTAAAAATACCTACTAAGGATTGTGGCATTTCATCAATTATCAACTCAAATCATTTCTTTCAGGCATTTCATCAAACAAGTTGCAGGCAGAAGTTCAATCTTTGATACCAAATAAAATTTTCACTGAAAATTAAACCTAAAACTCACCGGCGGTGGATAAAACGAGTGACGGAGGAGAAGCCGACGGAGGGACGCCGACGGTGGTTGCCGATGGTGGTGGACGGAAGGGTTTCGCGTGCAGTGAGGGTTTGTGGATGAAGAACAGTGGTGGACGGAAGGGTTCTGCAGAAAACGAAAGAGAGAAATGAGAAACAGTAACGCGTGTTTTGGTTTTTAATTTTTAGTAATAAAGGCTACTAAAGCGCTTCTGAAAAGCGCTCTCATAGCCTGGTCTATACCAGCGCTTTTGACAAAAAGCGCTCTCATTAAACACCCCTACCAGAGCGCTTTTGAAAAGCGCTTTCGTTCCCCCCACGTTCCCCCCACCTACCAGAGCGCTTTTGTAAAGCGCTTTCGTACCCCCCACCTACCAGAGCGCTTTTGAAAAGCGCTCTCACAACCCCCCCCTACCAGAGCGCTTCTTAAAAGCGCTTTCATACCCCCCCACTATTAGAGCGCTTTTTTAGCGTGTTTTTTAATTTTGTCTTTAGCGAAGCCTATGCCAGCGCTTTTCCTAAAAGCGCTTTCGTAGGGGTGCTGCTAAAAGCCAAATTTGGCGTAGTGACGCCTAAGCAATTTATAATTCAACGGATAAATATTTAATATTTTTAGATTGAACACTATCATTTAATATTAAAGTTTTTTTTTTTTTTGGATCACTTTTAATATTAAAGTTATATAACATCAATTATGTGTATGAATTTATAGCCGTTATTATTATTTTATTTATCGAAAAAATAAATAAACAATTTAAACCCTATATAAATAGAATTTTAAAATTTCAATTTGTAAATAGAATTTTAAAATTTATTTTTAAATTCTTAACATATAAAAAATTATTAATTTGATTGTTAACTTAAGAAGTAGAATTATATATATAAAAAAAAAATTTCCAACACTCATTTTCAGATGTCAAAACAGATCATCTAAAATTAAACATGTCGGTCATAATTGAACTCGAACTTTATATAGTGTATAGATCGTCTCTAGCTTTTTCGCTTCAGCTTCTATCCTGTTCTAAATCTAATGGTTGATAAGTAAGAAAAATAAATAGGCATAAAATATAATCTAAATGTTGGAATTGCTACTGAACCAAGAGCATCAGAGAAAAAAATGCAAACAATCCAAATTATATATATATATATATATATATATATATATATATATATATATATATATATATATATATATATATATATATATATATATATATATATATATATATAAAATAGGATCAAATGACACCAAGGTGTCAATGTTTAGCTCGACATCAAATCTCAACTGTTAATAGTAATCGATCAAACAGTATAATAAGTTGCCTAATTTTTAGGAGAAAAAATAGGTTATATATATTTTTAATTATTTTATTTTATTTAAATGACCGTTTGATCAATTTTTTTAATGGTTGAGATTTGGTGTCAAACTAAAGTTGCCTAATTTTTAGGAGAAAAAATTGGTTATATATAAATTTCTCTTTTGCTTTTTACACCCTGTTTAACTTAACACACCTATGTTTTATTATTTTTGTTTCTTTTTCTTGTTTTACTTGTTTTGTTTAGCTGTTTTATTTCCGATTTCAATTTTTTTTAGCATGCACCTATTAAATTTTATTTGCTCATATATTAAAAACATCAAAAATAATTTTGTTTTATTTTTAATTTAAGTATTTAATTAATTAATATTCTCCACACCCTTTATCATTTCTTTTATGTTTTATTTATTTATTCTTTATAATACATTCCTCTATTTTTATTATTTCTTTTATGCTATTTATTCTTACTTTTATATTGATAGTACAACTCTCTCTCTTTTATTATTTATTTTATACATTATTTGCTTCATTATTTGTATTTTCTTTTATTTTCTCAAACCTCGTATTGATAGTGTGTTCCTCTCCCCTTTATTTTTTATTGTCTTTATTTTTATTGTCTTTATTTTTCTTAATTTATTTTATTATGTTGATACATGATTGTTAACTCAGGATAATAAGCAGCGATTAAAATCAATCTTTCATAAATAAAAATGCTTGATCAACATCAAGTGATTTTCAAAAGCGCTTCACCCATCTTCGTTAATTTCTAAATAAATCAGTCATCTTTAAAATCAATTGTTCACAATAATCCAATACTTGGTCAATACCAAGTCTTTTTACTCAATAAACCAATTTCAAATAAATGTGAATCAAACACTTATCAAAATCGAGTCCCTTTACAAACTCAAATCAAATCAAACTATTTTAAATTAAAAAAATCTAAAATACTTTATCAACATCAAGTCTCTTTTTCAAATCAAAATCAATTTCAAATAAAAAATCTTGGTGATCAAGTGGCTTTTCTCAATAAGCATTTTCCCGATCATTCACCACTTTCATAAATAAATCATAATCCCTTCAAATCATTTTCACAATAAAAATTCAAAAGCAAATAAACCACTGGTCAACAAAAGTCTTTTAAAATTAATCAACAACATTTCTTAGAATTTTTCATACATTTAAAAACAATTCAACTCATCAAATTTCACCCAAGTGCGAGTCCTTTTCCATCTATCGCCTAAGCACGAATTTCATTCGCTTAAGTGTGAATCTCTTTCAAACAACGAGTCTTATCCCCCAAGTGTGACTAAGCTCATTTTCACAAAAAAAAGCAACCAACAAATACATTGTTTTTCTACCTAGAATTACATAGTCTTGAGTCTTTCAACACACCAGAGGATACATAGGTGCGAGACTCATAATCTCGTCAGACACAATAATATAAAAAAAAGTATACTAAAAGCATTTTTCTTTCTTTCTCTTTTTTTCGCATAATAATTAGGAAGCAAGTAAACATCACACTAGCATTCGATTGCAAAACTAACTAAATGGATCCCGTTGAGTACAATGAATTAGAGGGGTGCTAATACTTTTCCCTTACAAATCGACTCCCGAACCTTAATTTGGTCGCAATGATCATCTTATCATTCGTTCTTTATGGGTTTTGTCGATATTTTTCCTTTTCTTTTGGAATAAATAAAGTTTGGTGGTTACTCTGTTATATTTCGAGTGTGCGAAGAGCTCGAGTATTTTTTTACATCGTGACACTATGGAAACTAGAGTAGTTCTGGGGACAAGATCAAAAAAAAATTCAACTTATCTTTCTAGAGGTAAGGAATTAACATCTTCAGGGAAAACATTAAGAAATTCACACACTACCAGAATTTCTGAAACATTTGGCTTATCTTTTGAATCCATGGTGATAACCAATATAAAAAGTCTTTTCTCGAGTGAATAGAAAATTGATCATATTAATTATACCTTCTATAAGAATAGTCATCACATCTTGAGGAGTGGCTTCATTGGTAGGAATGAAAAAAGCTTTCTCCTTACAGCCGATGTACACTGAATTGGAAGATATACAATCCATTCCCAAGACTACATCTATCTTCTTGAATGGTAGGCAAGGTGACTAGGGTCACCTGTCAGATAACTATAATTGTTTAGTGGGGAAGATAGTATGCTCACCAGGCGCAAAAACGGTACATCTAGCGAGAGGTCAAGAAATTTGGCCTATAAATAAAGGCTTTCAATTCATTGCAATTGGAGTTTCACTAGAGTGAGGTAGTACAAAATTTTAATAGGTTTACCTTGATCTCCAATGATAGAGGAACATCTTACACCACCGACCTCATCGACACCAAGGTTGGAAGAAATAAGCTCAAGTGAGAGGACACCGCGATTAAGGAGCATTGAAGAGATTTACGAGGTAACCGAAAACCTAAACGACATTAACCTCTTTTGTCTTTTTGGTGATTGTGAGCCTCTAAGCTACCAAGAAGCGGCGCAAAAAATAAAGTGGAGAGATGCCATGGACGAAGAAATCAAGTCAATCACAAAGAATGATACGTGGGAACTTACTACGCTTCTACAAGGACACAAAGCAATCGGAGTAAGATGGGTGTACAAGGCGAAGAAGAATGCAAAAGGAGATGTGGAGAGATATAAAGCAAGATTGGTGGCGAAAGGATATAGTCAAAGACAACGAATTAACTATGATCATTTCTTTGGCATCCCAAAATAAATGGAAGATCTATCAAATGGATGTGAAGTCAGCCTTCTTGAATGGTTTCCTCGAAGAAGAAGTTTATATCGAGCAACCATTGGGTTATGAAGTAAAAGAGCAAGAAGAAAAAGTCTTGAAGTTAAAGAAGGCGTTGTACGGTCTTAAGCAAGCACCAAGAGCTTGGAATGTTCGAATCGACAAGTACTTTCAAGACAAGAACTTCATCAAGTGTCCATATGAGCATGCACTTTATATCAAAGCGCAAAGTGGAGATATTTTGATTGTATGCTTGTATGTAGATGACTTGATTTTCACAGGGAACAATCCAAGCATGTTCGAAGAGTTCAAGAAAGACATGTCAAATGAATTTGAGATGACAGATATGGGGCTCATGGCATATTATCTCGGCATCGAAGTAAAGCAAGGAGACAAAGGAATTTTCATCACCCAAGAAGGTTATGCTAAAGAAGTACTTAAGAAATTCAAGATGGATGACGCCAATCCAGTTGGCACCCCGATGGAATGTGGAAGCAAGTTGAGCAAGCATGAAAATGGAGAGATCGTGGAATATCCAACTCTTTACAAAAGTTTGGTTGGAAGTTTACGTTACTTGACATGTACAAGGCCGGATATTCTCTATGTTGTAGGAGTCGTAAGTCGCTACATGGAAGCTCCAACAACAACTCAATTCAAGGCGGCAAAGAGAATTCTTCGATACATCAAAGGTACAACAAACTTTGGCTTGCACTATTACTCTTCTAACAATTATGAGATTTTTGGCTATAGTGATAGCGATTGGGGTGGAGACTTGGATGATAGAAAGAGCACTACTGGTTTTGTGTTCTTCATGGGAGATACTGCTTTCACTTGGATGTCAAAGAAGCAACCTATAGTCACACTATCAACTTGTGAAGCCGAGTATGTCACCGCCACATCATGTGTTTGTCATGCAGTTTGGCTAAGGAACTTGATGAAGGAGTTAAAGATGCCATAAAAGGATCCTATGGAAATATGTGTTGACAATAAATCAGCAATTGCTTTAGCAAAGAATCCCGTCTTTCATGAAAGAAGTAAGCACATCGACACACGTTACCACTTCATAAGAGAATGCATTGAGAGAAAGGAGGTGAAGTTGAAGTATGTGATGTCTCAAGATCAAGCTGCCGACATTTTCACCAAGCCACTCAAGTTGGAAACTTTCGTGAAGCTAAGGAGTATGCTTGGAGTCACAAACAAGTTTAAGGGGGGATGTTAAAATATAAACTTTATTTGGGCCTAAATTAATTATTTTGGACTTAGCTATTTTGGGCTTAGATTTTGGGTAGTGTTTCTAGAGAATTCTTGTAGTGTTTGGAATGTCTAGATATTTCTTATAGTTGTAAAGTTCTCTAGAATACTCTTTGAATCTCTAGAGTTTAGAACTCTCTAGAATTAGTGTGTCTAGAGTTCTCCTTAGAGTAGTATAAATAGAGATGTAATCCTACACATTTGCATCAAGCACAATTCAAAGTTTTCTCTTCCATAAAGAATTCTCCTACCTATCAAGTTTCTATTCAAGCCTCCAATATTTCTAAACACTTGTCCTACACACAAAAACAACCTTAATTCCAACAATAGTATATTTGAGACGGGCTTCATATCTCTCAATCATTATTCTATTAATAAACATCATCAACCAAACATTGACGTGTGCCTATAAAGTAAAAGTAGTAGATTTGTGAAACATAAGTTTATAGAAACATAAATACTAGAATAAATAAGATTAACATATAAATAGAGATCAAACTAGAATAACATATAAATACTACAAATTAAACTAGAAATAAAGAAGATGT
This sequence comes from Vicia villosa, assembly GCF_029867415.1. Lineage (NCBI taxonomy): Eukaryota > Viridiplantae > Streptophyta > Magnoliopsida > Fabales > Fabaceae > Vicia > Vicia villosa. The sequence goes on from NC_081182.1 coordinate 14,204,417, forward strand.
ACATAGAAATAACATATAAAGTTAACTTCTAGAATTATCTTCATCTTTGAAACTTCACCCTTCTAAAGTTAACTTACACAATTGATAGAAGCCACTAGCAAAAGTACTATATGGACTTGATAGAAGCCACTAACAAAGTGAAATCCAACTCTTTCCTACATAGTCACGATAAAAGATGCATAATCACACCACAACAAAAAGAACCCGAACAAGAACCGGGTCTCACTCACCACACAACTCACAACAAGTAATATGATTGACTGCCTGTCTTGTTTTCTAGTAACCACCACGTAATCTCACTCCGTAATAAATTAGTTCCACCCTAAACCATCAATCAAATTAAATTAATTAAAATCTAATGTCACTGTTCCATTCTTATTTTTTACGTAAACAAATGTTATCTTCTGCAAAAACACTAGTTTTTTTCTCATTCCAATACACACAGATAGAAGAAATTCACCACTCAAAAGCCCTGTCAGATCCATCAACACTTTTGAGGCTTCCATAAACAAATATCAATAAAATGCACAAAAGTTATCCTAGATATATCAATTAATAAATGGTTAAATGCATACAATATTCAAAACTCCCATTGATGCTATATATTGTCTTAATTTCCTTCTTGCAATAAAAGCATTTTAAAAATATTGAATCGTTTAACACTGTTCAATCATTAAAATATCATTCAAGCAAGCAACACGACCCATTCCTCAACTCACAGCAGTAAAATATTCACGTATAAACACTTACCTAATAAGAAAAAATGAAGATGACAACAACATAATCGGCAGGAGCACAACCGACTCACAGCAACACAACAACACGACTACTGATGGCAGACTCACAGCATTACAACAACACACTTGCGGAAGTACGATCGATGGCAATACAATTGGAGGTGGCGCAGATCAAAACCACCGCTCGTAACTTCATTTCGGTAGGAATACTTACGACCTTCAGTGATGTACAGATACACAATCGTTTGTGACTTCGTTTCGGCGGCGAGACATGGCAACACAACCGTTCGTCACTTTGTTTCGGCGACAATATGATGGCTTCATGAATGTTTGTTGTTCGTCATATTAGGATTGATTAGGTTTAGCTTTCTTTCCCTTAATTTCGTTTAAGTGTAACCCGTTACTGGGCCTTAGACCCGGATAAAAGAATTTCTAAATGTTTTTTAAATAATTTAATCTTATAAAATATATTTTTTATAATTAAGTTAAATAATTTTTATAATATTGTCACTTCTTTTTTTTGAAATTTGCCACCAAATTATTTTTTAGAAATTGAAGGATGTAGAGACAAAAGATTTGAGGGGGTTTAGTACAACCTCCCTGCAATAACTCCAAAAGTTAGAGGGATTTTTTTTTTGGTAGAGGATGACAACGCGTGAAATCACTGTCGTGAAGTTTTTATATGCGTGTGAAAGATATGGGGTGACGACGGTAGGTTCAGCGTCGTGTCTTTCGATAATTGTTTTATAATTATGGGCGACGGTAGGTTCACTGTCGTGAAGTATGATAATTTTTAAGTAAGTGGGCGCGACGGTTGGTTCACCGTCGTGACCTTTGATGAGTTTCTCATGGTGTAGTTGTATAACCGTCGTTATAATTAATAATTTTTAAAAAATATAAGAACGATAGGTGTATACCGTCGTGACATGCGTCTCTATATTAGAGTTACGACAATTACCAAGTAACTGTCGCAATTTTTGTAACGTAAAACCCTAATTTTCTTGTAGTGTGTCATAGATATACCATGAGTAGTCATAACTGACATACATACATACAACAAGATTTAAAGACACAAATTATTTATCATCATATGACATGTGATGTGATGATCTAGAATCAATGTACCATACGGAGAGATACATACTTGGCTGATTAAAAGAGCTCTAACTTTTAAGAGAAGATGAAGACATGGCACATGGATCATTTACATGAATCTTTTGTGGTTGCACTACAATATTATATATTTGAGAAGTGATTTTGGATGAAAATATATAATCAGAACCAAAACTAATGGTAGAAGCAACAACAACAACAACATTGAATAAATGGACTTTTAATTCTTCTTATTTGCTCTCAACTATTTAGGACACTAAGAGTTCCAATGACTTTTTTCCTTAAAAAAAAATACATTTATTACTCTCAAAGCTAATTCTACTTTGATATTTTTCTTTCAAATTTGAATCAGTAAAAATAGACAATAAAGTGTAAAAAATTCCTTTATTCGGTAAGATATTTTAGTGAGACTTAAGTCTAAATTTTCAGCCAATAACATATAAATATATTCATACAATTCATTAAATATAAAAAATAAAGGATTTAAAACTCAAATAATATTTAAAAACATGGTGGAAGGACTTAATATGAAAAATCATAATTATGATTCAGTGATACCAACAGACTGAACCAAATATGAAGGTTCAACAATAATATCCTTTCCATGATTGTATTCTCTGTTTTTCAAACAATCATTCAAGAACTATCCTAAAACACAAAAAAGAAACAAGAAGAAAATTAAAATTAAAAAAATGAAATTGACTAGAAGATGAAATAGATATGAATGGTCATCACATCTATGAGAAAGATAACTCAAAATGCTACTGTCACAAGAGATGTGAAAAGCCTTTTGATAAGATTCACAATGGTTCAATCAAGAATCATGTGAGAGAATTATCTATCTCACACAAGTATTTGTAAATTCTATTATTCTAAAAAATTAGTCACAATAGTATGTAAAACTTTATTTATATATGTTTGCTAGTTGAATGCTAAACACATCTCATATATTACTAAAACTAATCTATGAACTCAAGTTACACAATTAGCGAGGTTTGAGGTGTAGTTTAGGCGATTTTGACGTTAAAAATTATTTGAATCGTAGAAAAAAAATATGCAGTTCGATTTAGTTTGGTTAATTTTTAAAAATAAAATCGAATCAAACTAATGCTTTTGGTTTGATTCGATTCAATTTTACAGTTTTTTATTGAATCGGTTCGGTTTTGAACACCGCAGGTACAAAATAGATTTATAAAGAAAAAAAATATTCTCAATTTACAAAAGTATTCAACTAAAAAATATAAAAGATAAATTTCTATACTTTTATTACACTTCAACTAAGATTTATAATTAAAAAAAAAAAATACTTGGATTTTTTTTCTTCCTTTGATTCTCCAACAAGTTTCAAACTAATTAAAATAGAAATTTTGCTCCATCTCCATTGGAATCTCTTAGTTTTACTTCTATACCCTCTTCTTATCTTAGGATTCCTGGGGATCCTCATTAGTTAAGGCGATTAAATTAAGTTTTTACTTTCAATATGGACAGAATCAATAGGTGAGGATCATGACGATGCAATTGTGCGTTGTGAATGATGATAGAGGAGAAATTTTGAAAAAATTAAAGTATAAATACCCAAAGTGTATTTAAGCTTAAAAATTTAAAACTAAAGAAAATAATTAATGAAAAACAACAGCAAAAAAAAAACACACAAGAAAACTCATTGAGAATTTCTATCATAAAATAAAAGCATTTGTCCATTTTGATAACAAGTCTTTTTTTCCATTCAATCGTAGGATGTGTGTAGATGCATGCATGATGCACCAACTGCAACATGTAAGTAATTAATAGAAGCTTTGGGTACAAACTTTATATGTCAGGAATTTGGAACTTGGAGCTTCAATCATTCAATCCTTTCCTTTAATATTTAGTTTTTCAAAGTTTATGAACAAATATTAAAATAACTGGCTTACAAACAATATACTCTATCGGTCATACAATGGGTTTCTTTTTAATCATTTCACACATAATAAAATGACCATACTATTTTCTTTTAACAATGAAATCATAATAAATTAACCAAAAAAATTATAATTTTCTAAAATTATTTTAAGAAGGATCAATATATTTAATATATATTAATGTTGTTTCTGAAATATAATTTGCGAAACTGACTCTCAAGCGCGGCACTAAAGTTTATTTAGGAGGGTGTGTCTTCTATTTATCTTTATCTCTTCTGGAATTATATTCACTCTTTTATTTATAAAGAGCGATAATTTATCCTAATTTA